>NW_022196913.1:40781048-40786690 GCF_008632895.1 Mastomys coucha | reverse complement strand
AGAGAGAGAGAGAGAGAGAGAGAGAGAGAGATTGCCTGTGTAGATAGATCATGGGGCAGATGAGAGCTGTGTCCTGCCCCACCTCCTCCCCGCCTCTTACCTGCCCTTCTACAGGGTCTCATGTAGTATAGGTTGTTGAAGATATCCTTGAATTTATGGTTTTTCTGTCTCAACTTTTTTGTTTTATTATTTGTTTTATTTTTTAATTAACATAAAATTATATCATCCCATCTCCCTATCTGCTCTTCTCCTCTCATGTCCACTCCTACCTCACTCGTCCAAATCCACACTCTCTGCTTCATCAATTATTGGGACATTAGACCTAAATTAAATAACCTATAAATACAACTTGCTATGTCTGGTCAGTGTTATTATACAAATTGATGCTTCTAAGGCTGACTACTTGTCAGATCACCACCCAGGGGCTCACCTTCCCTCTGCAGTTGCTAATTGCTTACAGTTGTTCATAGGGTCTTGTTAGGTAGCGATTTCAACAACATAGCTCTGTCTACTTCATAATTGTTGGAATTACAGGGTCATAGCATCAAATTGAACTACTTTCTTAATCTCAAGTAAATATTTATTTGTTCTCTTCTCTTGGGGTTTGGAGTAGGGTATCATTATAAAGTCCTAACTGATGTGAAACTCACTATGCTAGGACTTGTGACTACTCTCTGCTTCTGCTTCCTAAACTCTGGGATTATAAGTACATACCAAGAGGTTCCACGCACCAGAAAATATTTCTAACAAACAGATTCTGCACTTGCTTTTTCCTCAAGCTCATACTCTGAATCTCTCTGTCGTTCTGTCCATTTGGGTTCCTGGGATGAGTTCAGGTCAAGATTCAGCATGCTTCAGAGCTTAACAATATAGACAGTGAGACTCCAACTCCATCAGGACAGAGGGGTATTAGGTCCCAGTGGGAATACTTTAGGACTTTACACAGGGTGTGGGGTTTTGAGGGCTCCCGTGAGTTGGCTATAATTGCTATGAGCAGAGTGGGCTCTAAAGAGATGAGAGCATCTACACAAGTGTGTCTCTGCAGGTGTTTGCACTGCACATCTTCTGACTGGTCAAGGCAGAGCTACAGTTTGCCACACAAGTGGGGCAAGGTACACAGGAGAAAGTCTGAAAGCTTGATTTTATATACTAATATATACAATATTTTATACACATACATATTTTAAAAAGTATCTTCTGTTCTTGAAGTTCTGTGTTTGATGATTCCACACACAGGGGAAGGGTAGGATGTTCTATAATGTTAGCTTTCAGCTTCTGTTTTAGATGGCAAAGAACATGAGACATTCAAGAAGACTTTAAAGTTGAGATTTTTTAAAAATTTATTATTACTTAAATTATAGGTATATGTGTATGTCTGTGTGTAGATTTGTGCATATGAGTGCAATGCCTTGGAGGCCAGAAGAGGGTTTATATGCCTGGAAGCTGGAGATATAGGCAGTTATGACCCAATAGATATGGATGTTGGGAATTGAACTTCAGTCCCCTAGAAGACCAGCTGAGCCATCTCTCCAGGGATCCCTGACTCCTTTTAGAGTAACAATTTTAACCTGGAGGAAGCTATCATAAGTTATTAAACCAAGCAACCAGAAAGCTTAAGCAATGGACAAGAAACTTAAAATTTCAAGTCAACCAGGGATTTTACAGTGCAGAGAAGGGTAACTTGGCCGTGGACTGTCCTGGACCAAAAGAACTACAGCTCTTATTTTGTGTACAAGTCTCTACTATTCTATAGAGTCTGGAGTAATTATGTACTAAAAACTAAAAGACGGATTGGTGTATTGCTAAGGAACAAAGTGTATAGAAATATATATACACATACAGGCACACATATCTCTATATGTATACTGGTGTAAAAGCAGAAATTTTATTCATTCAGGAAATAGTGACTAAGTGTCCAGTTATATCAAGAGATTTCCTGTCTGTGGGGAATTTACAACTCAGTGGGAAAGACCTGAAGAGCTAGTGGTTACTTCATGGATCTACAGCCTGGCAAGGAACACCAAAGACGGCTGACTCTTTGAAGGACAGAGGTATCAAGGTAGGCACTCTCAAGACTGTACCTTCAAGTTATATCTGTCCAGTGGCCTTCGTATATGAGCACTTTGACACTTCACGGTTGGTGAGTGTGGTGACTCACAAATAGCCATAGGTATATCTTCCATATTGGCTCCTCAGACCAACATTAATCCTGAGCTTTATAACCCACTTAGTGGCAGGGTGTGCACCTGGGAGAGAGCTAACTATTTACTACCTAGATGATCTTAATCCAGCATGTTATGTCTAGCCACAGCTCTACCCATGCTGCTAGTATACAATATACTGTTACACACACACACACACACACACACACACACTCTCCTAAAGAAAAGTTCCATCCTATGATTATCAATAAAAAGACTTAAAGACAAGGAAATGTTCAACATTCTTTTAGGAATCCTTACCCTAGCCTCAGAACACCCATCATCAGAAGCTGAGGCAGTAGTACATATGTTTGCCAGTTTCACTGCATAGTAAGACTTTGTCTCAAAAACAAATCCAAAAGCAGCTTGGTCCTCTGAGCATTTTTTTTTTTTTAAATTAAAAGCAGTTTACCCTGACAAGGGCCCATGATTCTTGAACCTTCCCCTTTGTGCAGGTTGCCCCTCCATGTCACACTTTGAGGTTGCACTCCCACTAAAAGGATGGCACAGAGTATCCCCTGTGTTAGGGATAAAAGAGAGAAGTCATCTTGGCTGCACATTAGCACTACTTGTTCTGGGTTCTGGCTCATCCTTTCTGTAAAAAGAGACTCCTTTCCTGAGTTACTTTCTCTTTGTTTACACGCTCCTTTGTACAACACTGAGATGATTATTTTTTCAAAGTTCAATAATGAAGCCGATATATAGAAATGTTGCCTGATTTGAAAATTACAAAAAATCAAAAACTAGAGTTTAGGAAAGAGCACTGTCCTTGGGGAACATGTGTGGCACATTCAGAGCATTCGTCTGTGAAGTGACAGAAGACAGCTGGTGACCCTTCAAAGACCTCCAGAGTCCAGGCTGGTGGCCGGGCCCTTAGGACGATGCCAGACAGCTACATACACTCCAATACAAGGACAGTGATGAGTCTGAAGAGTTTTCAAACTGGCTTCTTGGGTGGTCTATGAGCAGAATACAATGATTTCAAAAGCCTTCTTAGGTACTGTACTGGCTGGTTTTGTGTCAACTTGACACAGGCTGGAGTTATCACAGAGAAGGGAGCTTTAGTTGGGGAAGTGCCTCCATGAGATCCAGCTGTGGGGCATTTTCTCAATTAGTGATCAAGGGGGTAGGGCCCCTTGTGGGGTGGTGCCATCCCTGGGCTGGAAGTCTTTTATAAGAGAGCAGGCTGAGCAAGCCAGGGGAAGCAAGCCAGTAAGGAACATCACTCCATGGCCTCTGCATCAGCTCCTGCTTCCTGACCTGCTTGAGTTCCAGTCCTGACTTCCTTTGTGATAAACAGCAATGTGGAAGTAAACCAAATAAACCCTTCCTTCCCAACTTGCTTCTTGGTCATGATGTTTGTGCAGGAATAGAAACCCTGACTAATACAGGTACTGCCCATACCTGACCATTTGTAAACACTAAGCTAGCCAGTGTAAAGACAGGAGAGCAGATCTGCTTGGTCTCTTAATTTACAACTGAATGTGGCCTTTCTCAGCCTTAGTGAGTTTCCCACAGAGCATTTATGCAAATGATGCTAGGGAGGGACCAGCTCCAGAATTCTGATTCTCCAAAATTCCCAAGAGTTTTCTAAATATGTCTGAGAGGACCCCCAATAGGACTCTAAGTGTAGGGTGTAAACACTGGGTGGGTAGATTTAAAATCATCACTGAGGTGGGCATAGGAGAGCAAGCCTGTAACCCAAGGACTTGCTCATGGAGGGATGGGAATCATCCACAGGGAATCATCCACAGGGAGACAAAGCCTCAATTAGGCCAACCAGAGGGTCTCAGAGTATGGACTGGCCATACTCCTGGGGTGAGAACTTGAAATGGATTAAGGCTTAACCCTTCTCCCTGAGGCACAGGAGTGTTTCGTGGGCTCTCCTAGCTTCCATCTCTATTGCGTCAGTCCACCCCATTCTCTTCAGGTAGCAGTCTTCTGCTCTGTTGCATTAGAAGGTAAACAAATGATGGGGAAGGTACCTGCATTAAAAGAAACATGGAGGATCTGGAGAGATGGCTCAGCTTGCTGGGCGATCACAACTGGAGTTAAGATCCTAGTACTCCACCTAACAAGTCAGGCTACCTACAGATGGTTACAGCACCAGACAAGGAATCTCATACCCTTTTCTAGCCTTGGAGGGCATATAGGCATGTGTATAGGCATTTGTATCCATATGCCCACATGTATATAAGCATATACAGACACACATATACATGGAAAAGAAAGGAATTTTCAACCTTCTTTTCAAATGCGATCATTTTTTTTAACCAGGTGTGGTGGCCTAAGCCCAAGATATCAGCAAGCAGAGGTAGGACAATCTTGAGTTCAAGCCAGTCTGAAATATATGGGAAAACACTGTTGCAGACAACCAAATCAAACAAAACGTTGCCATTGTCTTGGATTTTATCCAGCATTCTAAATCCAAATATGACTTTAAATTTGGAATGTTCAGAAGGGCCTTCTGAGGGGTTGAATAGAAAACTACTATAGTGGTGTCGTAAAATAAAGGAAGGAAAGAAATCTAAATGGAATCACAAAATAACAGGGAGACAAAGCCCCAATTAGACATCTCTTGCCAGAAATGTCATAAATGGGTTACATTTAATTGAGATTTGAGCCAAAGGGACCTCATAAAAAACCTCCAAACAACTCACACTTTTGCCAAGGCTATTGATTGCTCTCTACAAACTGAAGGCAAGGCCCTATTGCTGAAGACAATAGCAATATAACTCAATGAACCCAGAGAAATTGAGCTAGTGCCTGACTAGAGTGTTGTTCACCCTTACTGATTAGTGTTCATGGTACTGGGAGGAGAATTCCCTCTATGCTACCAGAGGAGAAAGGCAACACCAACCCAGCTCTGAGACCTTTGTTCTACAATGGTGATGAGCCTACATGATATGCTGGTGCAGCAGTGGCACAAGAACTGTGGGAGTAACCAACAATTCTCTGATTAGATATAAGACTCACTCCGTGAGCTGGACCCAATGTCTGACACTGCTCGGGTGACTAAGAACCTGGGATTAGATAGGTCATGAACCTACGGGAATATTCTACTATAGAAATATAGCAATGTAATGACTGTTAGACCCATAGATCAGTGTCTTTCCCAGTTAACAACAGAGAAGCTTCCCTGGGCAGTATAGGAGAGCAAATGCAGAGATCCACAACTGGACAATGTAAAATGATTGGAAGAGCTTGGAAGACTCAGTCTTAAACATAACATCCCTTCCTTCAGGGTTCAGAGAAAGTAGCAGAGGAGAGGATGCATGACACCATGAAAACAAGGCCTTCTAAACACCATGACTGATGCATAAATGAACTCATAGAGAGACAACGGCAGCATTCATGGGAGGAACCACACTCAAGGGTAGGCCCCATAGCCAGCAGTAGATGGCCAGCTCAAAACAAACTCAATAGTATTTTGGAAGACTT
>NW_022196913.1:40777521-40781038 GCF_008632895.1 Mastomys coucha | reverse complement strand
TGTCTCATAATACTTTGGGTAGTCTCTCAGTCTTTCTCCCTGTCCCTCTCTGCCCTCTGTCTACCTGTCTCTCTGTGTGCCCTGTCTCTCTCTTAACTTTGCTGGTTGTAACCTTATGTATTAGTCAGAGTTTCTATTCCTGCACAAAACATCATGACCAAGAGGCAAGTTGAAGAAGAAAGGGTTTATTCAGCTTACACTTCCATATTGCTGTTCATCACTAAAGGAAGTCGGGACTGGCACTCAAGCAGGTCAAGAAGCAGTAGCTGAGGCCATGGAGGGATATTACTTACTGGCTTGCTTCCCCTGGCTTGTTCAGCTGGCTGTCTTATAGAACCCAAGACTACAAGCCCAGTGATGGCACCACCCACAATGGGCCCTCCCACCTTGGGCACTAATTGAGAAAATGCCTTACAGCTCAATCTCATGGAGGCATTTCCTCAAGGGAGGCTCCTTTTTCTGATAAAACTCCTGCTTGTGTCAAGTTGACACACAAAACCAGCCAGTATACCTTACATAGTATGGTTTCTGATTTTGTATTTTTATAAATTTTCTGTGTGTATATGATCTGAGTGTGTATGTGCTTCTCTTGCTGTTTCTTCTCTTACTTTGGTTTTTCCTATTCTGGTTTTTTTTTTTTTTGGCTGTCTCTTTTCTAAAGTGAGAGAAAGAGAAAAAGAAGTGAAGTTGGAAAGGCCAGGAGGTGGGAGGACATGAGAGATGAGGGAAGAGAAGCCAGGATTGCAATATACTGTATGAAAAAAAAAAAAAAAAAAAAAAAAAAAAAAAAAACTACGTTCAACTGGAAAAGTACATTAAATGAAAAACAAAAACAAAAAACAAAAACAAAAACCCAAATAGTCAGGTATACACACCTATAATCCTAGCTCTAGGACTTTAAGTTCCAGGCCAGTCTGGCCTATTTTGTGAAGGTCTGTTACAAAAACAAAACAAAACAACTCAAAACAAAACAAAACAAAACACCCAACCCATTGCACTTCCATAAAATCCTATTTCAAAGCATTGCTGTTTGTAAGTCAGTACAGCCACACTATTTTAAATGAGCTAGCTAGTAGTTGCTATTCTAGAAATCACTTTACTGTGAAGTATATTTTGGACCACCAATAGGTAATGGCAGAATAATGTCATGTCCTAAGAGTGATTGACAATCTTGTCCCAGGAACAGTGATAGCAGGAACTCCTTGGTATTCACTCACACCACCAAAGGAACTGCTCACTGCATTCCAAATCTGACTACACGGAGCCATGAGCCTGCAGATCCCTCTGCTCAGCAGTGACTATGGGGTAGACACTGGGCCTGAAATGACACTAACATGACACTAGAGAAACAAAGGCCTATGCTGTGCACACTTCTCAGCCAAGCCTTCTCACTCCTGAGTGAGAGCTCCTCCCATTTCTTCCAGGCCACTTGACCAGACTGCAAGCACCATCAAACACTGCTCTTTGCAGTGGTGCTGGCTGCAGGAGCTGGTTTTGTCAAGGTTACCACAGGTACCCAGTGGCTTCCTTCTATTGTATGCTCCCTCAGGAGGAGCATGCTGCCCATAGGGTTACTGTGCTTCACAAAGAAACAGACATGAATTTCCTTACAGATTTCCTTACAGTATTACAGAAGTTGGGGTCACAGAGCTAAGGAAACACACAGCTTGTGTTTCCTCATGATTCCCTGTCTTGCTTTGCCCTTTTTGTTCTTTCCAAAACAATTAGCTCTTAAGACTGTAGTATTTAAGTGAATTATCAGTGAAGCAAACTGATGCCTGTTCTGAATATGAGCTTTATCAGAGTCCACAGAGCACACAAAGCTTTCTCATCAGAATTCAGCTAGATTAGGAGGTGCTCACCATGATGTAGAACTAGTTCCTCCCAGAGGACATTTCCCCATTGGATTTTATCATTACCATCAGTAGTCAATACTAATTGGATACTGGCATGCCATCTCTGCTCCCTCCCTCTTTTCTGACATAGGGACTTGCTATGTCCCTGAAACTGGCCAACAACTTGTGATCTTGCCTTAGCTCTTGAATTCCTAAGCACTGCCATGCCAGGCTTTGCAAAAATAACTTTTAAGGAAGGTTCACTGTTAAATCCATTTTAAAGACTAGGAATCTGATGAGGCTTAGGGAGTAATTGATTCCATTTTGATAGCCAAGAAATGACAAAGTTGGGAGCTGAACTCAGGGTGGCCTCCAAAGTCCTTGCCAGGGCACAAGCCTGCAGTGCCTCTCAGTGCTGAGTGATAATGCCTTTCCTTCTCTCCAGGGCTCAGGAAGATAAGACAGACTACAACAAAGGTCCAACCGGGAATCTATGTGGCCAGGTTAAGTCTTGCTACAATGGCTGGGAGAATCCTAGGAACTGAGCTATCCTATAGGTCAAGGGAACAAGGTATCCCTCTGGCAGCCTGGTAGCCTCAACAAAGGGACTAGGGAATTGTGATGGGACCACTCTGGTAGAAGTGAGAGTGGGGTGTCTTTTGGCAATGAGTGGAACTCACAAAGGTCAAGCCAGAGACAAACCTGCTGCATGTACAAGCTAGTATCTGGGATAGCTTTGAAAATGTCATGTGGAATAATTGGCTTTATGTCTTCTTTAAAAGATTCATTTGTTGCAAATGGTTAACTTTAGAAGTGGCATCAGGGAAGTTGTTTAACTACTCAGGAAAATAAAAGTATGATATTTACTTTTATGATATAGTAGCAAAGCCAAGATAAAACTGGAAATGAACAGTTTAATAGTAACTTGAGAAATATAAGTAAAGACCTACAACATCTTTTGAGAATAAAGGACTTTCTACCTGTAAAAGTAATGGAATAAATGGGTGGAAAATGTTACTTGTAAAGATATAAAAATATATCAATGCCTTGGACATTGTAAAGGTAATAAAAGGTAGGCAACTATCCGGAAAAGACCGGAAACAAAAATGGAAGGCATCAGTCTAGTACTCTGGTCATAAAGAAGCTTACGATAATAGGCAAGAGATACTATCGTTTGTACATCCCCAACAGAAAGAAAGCAGAGACAAAAAACACTGGAAGCTAAGACTGTAAGAGAAGGTCCTGTCCAGAGAGACTGTTCCCAATATCCCTCTGAGCTTCTGGCATCTATCTCCCACTGAATTCACTTGCATCACTTTAACAAGGAGAATTTCGAACTTTTTAATTGGGAAGTAGAGAGAAAACTAGTATTAAAAACATAATCTAAATACTCCACTGATAAACAAATACAATGTTTGGGGGAGCTGGGTCAAGGGTACAAAGCAGCAAGGGAGCAGAATAACAGCTGGAAATTTCTAGCACACAGCACTGAAACCACCGGTGAAGTTAGCAGTGGATGGGGGCTCCGAGGAGTGAGTCATCTGCAGCTGCTTTTGCAACAGGGGAAGATGGGTAACCAGGTAGATGTGTCAATTGTTTCGGGATAGAAACTACTTTAATGCACGTGAATCCTGTGATGTGCTATTGCAAATCTAAGGTATACACAATGACATGTATTAAAG
>NW_022196913.1:40774870-40777415 GCF_008632895.1 Mastomys coucha | reverse complement strand
AGGTATACACAATGACATGTATTAAAGACAGTGTCAGAATGGTTGACTGTTAGCCTCTTTAAAAATTTGCAATTACTGTTCATTTTAAACTACAACATGAAGTACAAATGAAACCTAAGTGAAAGTATTATTTAAAATAGCAAGGGGGTGGGGGAACAGCAGTTCCTAGATGCCTGGACTCACATCAGCAGGGCTAACTTCTGACCAGCACAGTGCAAAGACGCAGACCTGCAAGATGGTCACATTTGGAAAGGAAGCGTTGGACAGGGCACTGCTTGGGAGAGAGCTCCCGGTTCAAATCTGTTCTGAAAGAACCTAGAATCAGCCTTGCCTTGAAGGTTAGGGGGACCTTGAATTTTGGTTTTGGACTAACAATTAGAATTTTCATCCTGAATATGTATATTGATCTCCTTTCCTCATACAGTGCTAAGAATAGCACCTATTCACACTAGTCGTCTTGAGAATTTGATCTGTCTAATATTGCAGGTATATTCCTGAATCAGACAAGGTATAACATTATTTCAGATTTAAGCAGGTTCATGGAGCAGCAGGAATCCCAAAACTAAGATGTAGGATTCCCTAAACTAAGATGTTCTATGGAGAAATACTCATCAATTCAATCTAGGTTAAAGAAAATCTAAATATAATGAGCCCTTCTTTTATTTCCTGTCATCTTCCTTTTCTTGTGGCCTTCTCTCATCTTGGGGATGCTGTTTCGGGCAGCAGAAGTCAAGAACCATGTGTACTTTGCGTCATATTGCACTTTGGTTCCCAAGCCATGGAGGTGACAATTCCACACAGTAGGCACACAGTTTCCCCTGCCATGCAAAGCAGGAGAGAAGTATGTACAACTTATAACAAGATTTTTTTCCTGTTTCCCATTCTGAGAAATGCTGATCAAAGTATAGTTCAAGTTCACATTCTCCTTTGTATGACATCTTTTTAAATTGAGAGTCATGATGTGGGTTTAAGGACTAATGAAACTTAGCTTAGGTGGATCACCTTAGTGCTAGGAAGTTGTACTCTCTCTCCCTCTAAGATTTATTTTATATATGTGAGTGTTTTGTTTTCATGTATGTCTGTACCTGATGCCTGATGTGGCCAGAAGAGGGCATTGGATCCACTGGAACTGGAACTAGAGTTACAGAAGGTTGTGAGCCATCATGTGGAGGCTGGGAATCAAACTTAGGTCTTTTGCCAAGACACTTGCTAGTGCTCTTAACTGCTGAGTCATCTTTCTAGCACAGTTGTCAACTTTAAAATTTCAAATATTTCTGTATTTATTTAGCTTGAGTGAGTGTGTGTGTGTGTGTGTGTGTGTGTGTGTGTGTGTGCATGCACATATGTGTGCATGGTGGGTACATGAAAGTCAGAGGACAACTTGAGGAGTCATTTCCTGCCTTCCACCAAGTGGGTTCTGGGGATTGAATACAGGTCATCGAGCTTGCCAGCGAGTGCTTTCACCCAGATACCTTGCTGGTCCACAGCTCTCATCTCTAATCAAAGAAATTTGTGCCCGGAAGAGGACTACAGATCCATCAGTTGTCTTATCCCACCCTTTGCACTAGTTGTACAAGGATGGAAGATAAAAACAGAAATGACAAGAAAAGGAAAAGTTCTCACAGCATTCCCTCAAATGTCATTTGGAGATACACAAGTAAGAGGCAGGCCTAACTTCCAGTCAAAACACCTGGTCCACAAGACATTCAATATATGCATACTTAAAACAAGAATTCTCCCACCACTAACGTGTGTGGAAGTGAGATGTGTATGCAGAAACACGCCTCCTCTGGCCTGTTTTTATCACTACACTGACACCAAGGCCCTCAGTGTCAGAGCCCTGCCATCAGGCCTGTACTCTGACTGCATGGGAATGGGTTTTGCAAGAAGGCGATCCTCAGCCTCTGTTCGTTCCTTCACATTTCCTCTCCATCCTGTAATCACGTTGACATTCCCAGAGTCCTTCCTTCTTTTGTTTTTCTTAGCCAGACACTGAGAAGGCTCTTCTCACAAGAGTCTTCTCTGGAGTAAGAGTTGCTCTGTACACTTTCCAACCCTGCCTCTCTTGGGACTCTTGTGGTCACACCCCCAAATTCAGGAAGTCCAAAATAACCATGGCATTGTTACTGCTACTCTGTTTCCACCTCCCTGTCAAACACTGTTCTCTTAGGGCCACCATCTCTGAATTGTCCTCCAATGGTCCACCTTTCCTATTTCATCTAACTATTCTTCCAGTCATCTTCCACAGGACTTGACCTTGCCTGTTTGTCATCCAGATTCTTACATTTTAATGATTTTAATTACATGAAGTGTGTGTGAGCACACGCATGTGAGTGCAATACCACAGATTCCAGAAAGGATGTTGGTTTCTAATTGTAGATGCAGGTTGTGTGTGTGTGTGTATGTGTGTGTGTGTGTGTGTGTAGTACTGTGTGCTGTGTGACATGTGATAAGAGTTAATATTAGAAAATAAGATAGAGCTGGGCGGTGGTGGCGCACGCCTTTAAACCCAGCACTTGGGAGGCAGAGGCAGGTGGATTTCTGA
>NW_022196913.1:40755476-40774382 GCF_008632895.1 Mastomys coucha | reverse complement strand
CCTTCAAAGCCTAGGATTACCAGGTGAACTGTTGCCTTCAAAGCACCTTACATTGTAAGTTTGTTAGTCAATACATTCTGACATAGAAAGACACAAAAATGTTTTTCTATGTTTCTGGAATAGTGTTTCTGAAACAACAACAAATCAAACATACATCCTCAACTTGTTTTCCAGCCTCAAGTCTTCTTATGGCCAGCATGGTCACAAAAAGAAGGAAAGATAATCTAATCCTTAAGAAAGGCAAACAGAACTAGATCAATGCCTTTCCAGACTGTCTCCCAGGTCAGTTAACATTTTTATGAGGGAATACACGTATTCTGTTGTGCTTTGAATGTATCCACATCAAAGTCTATGTGTCAGAAACGTAGCCCCCAGTTCAGAGTTCATCTGGAGATGGGCCTTTTGGAAGCATAATGGTTATTGTTGGCTGACAACTTCACACAGCTGGGAAGGGGGACCTCAGTTAAAAAACTGCCACCACCAGACTGGCTCTGTGGGGGCATTTTATTGATTGCTAATGGAGGAGGGTCTAACTCACTGTGGGTGATGCCACCCTGGGAAGGTGGTCCTGGCTGGAGTAAGACAGCAAGCAGCATTCCTCCATGGCTCCTGCTTTAAACTCTTACCTGGGATTCCCTTGATGATGGACTGTAATCTGTAAAGCTAAAATGATTCCTTTCCTCCCCAAGTTCTTTGTGGCTAGTGTCTTATCACAGTGACAGAGAAACAAACTGGGACAGGAAATAATGGTGACCAGCGATCTCAGAGGAGGAGTCCCACAGTGGGATTATGGCTCTGTGAGGATCATCAAAAGCCAGCATGTTTCTTTCTCTTGTGTTAGGCCCTTGTGAGTAGGCCCTCAACATAAGCTGGACAACTCAGCCTGGAGCTGTGTAACAAGTAGATCCCTGATCATACCTCATTCCTTTCTAGCAGCACATCAGTACAGTGGCAGCCTCTTGCTCCTTCTGAACTCACAGCTACGGTTCCCTGCACTTTTCCATGCTTAAGTTGATGCTGCTCACATCGCTGACTGTCTCTCTCATACATCCCATTCAGTCATCCTGGGATTTGCTGGGCCTTTCACTTCAAGCTGTATTTGTCTCAAGGTTCAGATGAACCATGAACGGTACAAGTCAGTTAAGGACTTAAGACAAAGTAAGGTGCTATTCTTGTTTGAAACAATGGTGCTTGTTTATTTAAAGACTCTCCTGATGTCCAGGGCAGGGCTGAAGGTAATCCCATAGAATCCTGTGGCAAACACTGATGTGTTATGAGGACCAAACCAGGTGCTGAGGGACTAAGTGACTGTTTTGATTTGGCTGATGCTGTGAGCACAGAGGGCTGCTGTGTGAAGGAAATGTGATGTATCCTTCACGGGATGCTACGAAAGGACAGTGTGGGGACAGTAGGAAGAAAGGTAAAAAACAGTGGCCTAGCTAAAAATAGCTCCTTAGAATCGCTGTCCAGGCTGCCTGAAGCATGACAAATGTTCTTCTGTCTCTGCAGCAGCATTGCAGGGAAGAACAGAAAAGGAAGGGGGGACAGGTGAGTTCCAAGGCAGACCCCGTGCCTCTGGTCATCCCTATAGTTCTGTATGCTGTCATTTTCAAGGGATACAACTTCTGACAAGCTCACTCCTAAGATTAGCAGGCTCTTCCTCTTTTTCCTTCTCCTCCTCCTCCTCCTCCTCCTCCTCCTCCTCTTCCTCCTCCTCCTCTTCCTCCTCCTCCTCTTCTTCTTCTTCCTCCTCCTTCTTCTTCCTTCTCTTCCTCCTCTTCCTCTTCTCCTCATCCTCCTTCATCATCACCAAACTACATCATTGTCCTTACAAAAGATTGCTAAGAAATCTTTAAGTTCAGATAGGGTCCTCACTTGGTTCCTTCAGAAGATCAAGAATGGCTAGCAAACTAGACAGGTCCCCCACCTGCCACTATCCACAGTACTTTCTCAACCCAGGACCCAAGGAACAGTCACAATGGTTACACAGCTCTGCTGGTCAGAACTGAGGCTACTTCTCAAAGATGGCATTTTTTTTTTTCCTGTCTAAAATTTTATTGAAGATGTAGGGTGAAGACATAACACTGGGTGGTAATTTTACTCCAAGTCCATTTCTTCTCCCTACCCCCAAGGCTTGAAGTCTCAGACCTATTTCAATGCATTTCACACACAATTACCTGAGGAAACATTTTACTCATTTTACTTCTAATAGCAGACAAGGTAATCAAAGCTCAGTATATTACACATACACATGAGTTCAGGACTTGACCCACAGCTTCCAACTACATGCTCCATGTTCCTTCTACTGAACACATCAGCTCTGCTTCTATTAACCACTTCACATGCTAGCTAACAAGAGCTCCTCTAAGAAAGAAGAAGAATTACCCACTCATCAAGCATGTGACTGAGAACAGTAAAGCTCCTGCCACCATTACAAACATTAAGAGAAGATGGAGGTGAGCTACTTTTGTCTTAGTTTATTTTTGCTGCTTATAACAAAATACCTTACTTCGTCCAGGCAATAATAGAAAGTAATTTCTCACAGTCTGCAGGTATGAGGGGGCAGCAGATACATGTCTGGGAAGGACATGTGCTGTTGACTTCGTATAGGCTCCTCTTGTGCTCACAGGGCTGGAGGAACAAAAGGACACTAGCACTAAGACTGTGTCCTAACATGATGGATGATAAGCACAGAACAGGCAGCTCTGAATCCTCCTCTAGAAGAGCAGGAACCTCACCATGAGGGTACAGCCTCATGACTCTCACATTTCTCTAAAGGTTCCCCTCTCGGGACCAGCACACTGGTAATTAAACTTCAGCATGAGTTTGGAAAAACCAAAGCATTCCAAACTTAGTGACTATTGTGCAGTAACCCTCAGGAAACTCTCACCCTAAACCAGCAGCCATATAAATGAAGAGTGTTAAGACAGGAGTGAGAAATGGAGAGCCATCACAGAGCTGGCACTTGAGCAGCCTGGATAAGGAAGGGAGGCAGCACTTGTGGGTTAGTTGGAAAAGAACCAGTCCTATCAGCCCTTCTTGAGATTGTATAGGAGAGCAGGGCTGTTTGCCAAATGGCCCCCAATTACTCCACAACCGTATTCCTGGCCTCATCATGGCCGCCCACAGACTGTAGAGCCCCAGAAGGCAGTCTGATCAAAGCCCTTTGCCCCAAAGACGATGGTAGTAAACTGCACCAGTTGAGCTATGACTCCTTCCAGAAGCCACAAGTAATAATGCACATTATTGCACAGGAAATGTCATGAGGTGTGTATATGAAGTGGGGAAGCTGAATATAGGCTTGTTGAGAGAAGGAAGAAACAGGACAGAATATCCAGATGTGGAGGGTCTTGGACCTTCAGATCTGCCTCAGTTCCCAAGACCCTTGCAGTTATAATTCAAATATAGTCTTAAGTAAATTCCTTCTGTCCCAAGAGAGCCAGGCTGCTACTCTGGAGAAGTACTTCTCCCAGTGAAGACCCCTTTGGGAGCCTGTGAAAATGGCAGTGATTGGGTACACCCTCTGGACAAAATAGTAAGAGATGACAGGTTACAAAGGGACATATAATCTCTACAAAAAAGAAATATGGTAGTAGATATATAGAAGAACAGTATATAAAGTATACAAAGAAGTATAGTAGTAGATATCATTTCTACTAAGAAGAAAACTGATCCTCGTCTTTAGTGACCTGCCCCCCAACAGGATTTATCCCTGTAGCATCACAGCTCTGACTAACAAGATTAAAAAGACCCCATAATGACCACATGAATAGTGGCAGTCCTGCATCCCAGAGAGACCTGTATCTACAAGCAGAACTGGCGTCGGGACATCACTGTATCATGTTTCTCAAGCCAGCCCTGGATACCTGCACTTTTCACCACTATGCACTTCTTAAGAGTCAATCCAAATACGTAAGAAACCTACAACATTTTAATTCTCTCAAAAAACATCTGTCTTAAACTTATCTCAAACCAACCTTATTTGAGGGAATTTTATTTTATAATATATCTCTATATTTCACAGTAACCTGCTACCTACTCCAAATGCAGAGTGAGCCCGCAGACAACGGGTGGTTTCTAGCTCCTCTTTCCTCTTTCTCATGCCCCAGGCTAGAAAGATTTTAAATAACTGTGTCGCATAGGAAAATAAACTTGGCACTGTAATTCTTAAAGTTGTATGAACATGGAGACTAAAGATGTCTGATGTCTCCTAAGGGAGCTGAAGGCACATACACTATGACTTAAGGTTTGTCTTCATTAGACGGACAGACCTAGCCAGCAATAATCCAGAGTCCTGGACAGCAACCTTGGGAAGTGGCCACAGTGGCACTGGCTACTAGGTTAAACTCTTGGATTACAGAGTCCCTTTAGTACATTTGGTGGTCCATAGAGGGAATCACAGTGACTTTCTAGAAAAAGGTTCTGAATAACCAACAAGAACCAAATGCCATTTTTTCCTAAGCATTGCATCCATCTTCCTGCAGGGGGACAGACTGTTATCTATAATTGAGACAAAGTTTCTCCATTTGTTGAACATTATGAAATTAGTCCCATATTCAGTAGATTATGTTTCTCTCAGACATCCTGAGATGTGCAAACACAATACCCAATTTGTTCAACAACTTGTTTATTTCGGCAAAAATCTTTCTGCTGCTCCCATGGTAGTGTGTGTCACAGTGGTGGATATCAGGCAAAGACAGAGTCCAGGCTCCTTTGTACTAGCTTCACATAGGTCTACAGAGAATTCTCACAGGGTGGTAGGCACTGGCAAGTATGAATCCAGGCAGCCATTGACTCCACACTCAGCCAGGGGGTCTTCTGATGGAGCAGAGGGAACAGGATGCTCAGGAAGGCCAACCTCTCAGGCCAGGGCTGCCGACTCACAGTGGGGTCTTGAGTCAGCTGACTGTAACCCACAGGCCAAGTCTGACTCCCAGGGCAGCCTGAGCCACAGCCAGGCCCATGCCTATACACTTTGTACAAAGGGCTGCTGTGGCAGCGGCAGAGCCAGATGGTTTGCAGAGATGAGAAGGCATACAAAGTGGAAACTTTTAACAGTCTTAATCTGAACTGGGAGACCATGGTAACCTCTGTCCTCACGACTACTTGAGAATTACCCCACAGTGAGCAGCACCGTTAAAGAATATCACTCTCTGACATGCTCCTCAGTGCTGAGGGCTGGGTTTATCTCTGGATGTGAATGGCAAATACCTGATTTCAATCAGCTACTCCACTCTCACCTCAAGTTCTAGGGACGAGGTGACATATATGTCAGAGCTAGGGTTTGGGCTTCTATGGTGCTGCTCTCCTGACAGCTTTACACCTTGGTACAAAAGAGCTGCTAGAGCACCAGCCAATTGCATCTCATCCAGACATCTTATGCAAAATCAGGAGGCAAGTGGCATGGATAGACTCCAAAAGTGGAAACCAAGTAGAAAGCAAATAGGATGAAGTAAAGAAACACATGTAACTGCTTACTTCAAAAGACCCCAACACAACAGCTTTGCTTTTACCCCAGAGCTGAAGTTTCTAATGTGAAGTGCAAAGGAAGCATCAGCAGACACACTCTGGGATAAGCAAGAGGACATCTGTTCTGAACAAGTGTAGATTTGGGGTGGGAGGCAGGACACATCTGTAATCCTAGCCACTCAGGAGGCCAAGAAGGGGGAGATCCAAGTTCAAGTTTGCTGGTGATAGAGTGAATTCATGGCCAGTCCAGGCAACTTAGTGAGACCTCATCTAACATAAAAAGCAAAATTTTGTGTAGGAACATAAATCAGTGGTAGAGTAGCAAGAGCGAGGCCTGAGTTCACTCTCCAGTACTGTAAAAACAGTTGATTCTTGGGAGTCTAGAAAAAGAAAGCTTGCTGGTATAAAAACAAGTTACTGTGAAGGAGGACCTGAGCCTCCCCACAGGCTGACTCCCAGCCTCACCTGCCAAGCTGTGCAAGTACTTGGTCTAGGAATCCCAAGGCATTCATTCAATGCAAGTGACACACAGGCATCCCAGACTCCACCACAGAGTAAAGTATTCTTCGGGACACTGCTAACCCAAGAGAAGCAATTCCTCTATGAAGGAAGATGATAAAACAGAAATAGGGAGGAGATGCTGGGATTGGAGGAGCAGGATATGAACTCTGAGGATGTCACAGAGTAACCAAAGATTAGCATGGATGTGCAGACAAGCAGGGGAGGCAGAAAAGATACCACCAGGATCAGACATGATCACAGCATGGAGACCAGTGGGTGAAGTGAAAATAGAGATTTAAAAGATGAGAAAAATAACAGCAGCAGAGTCAGATAAAGCAGGTTCTCAGAACAAACTTGTAAAGATACAACTTAAGAAAACTTCCCTAAATCAAAAGCAGGGTCAGATCTTATTTCTGAGAGGTTATACATCAGGAAGAACAGGTTACTCTTTGTTGAGAAATATCCTGATCCAGCTTTTTAGGAAACAAAAATTCCTTTAGGACAAAACCCAAAAGGTCAAGTGGCCTTGGATTTCTTTTTACTAAGTTAAACTCTCATTACAGGAAAGGGCAGGTCAAGGATGTTATGTCTGACCCAAGTGGCACTCATTCAGGTATAAACAGAATGCCAGTCTGAGCAAACCTTGCCCTTGACTGTGAACTTTAGGATATCTAAATAACCGGGAGAATGAGGCAGAAGCTGGAAGTGAGTACCAAATGCCATCACACAGAAAAAGAGAGTTAAAAAAACAAAGCAAGAAGCACAAAGTGGGACAGTGTTTAGCAGGGCAGAGTGGAAGTGCAAGGCAGTAATGAGCATGTGATGTAAGTGTCAAGACAGGAATGGTGACAGGAATGGGACAGGAATGGTGAGCTCAGTCTGTTAGACCAGATCAGGACCATCCAGCCTCTGCTATCAGGGAGTCAAGCAGGATCTTGGGAAAATGATGAGTCAGGAAGGTAAACATCTCCATTTCTCCTGCTCAAGTAACCTTGGGGCATCAACTCAGAGCTAATGTGAAACCCAAGTCTGAGGCCTTAGAACCTTCTGGCCGTGCCTGATCCTGTGGATACAACTCTACTGCCGAGATGCTCTTTTCATTCCCCCTAGAACCTGCAGTCTTTGCTGCCTTTAGCATCTTGCATGTGTCACTGTCCCACCAACAGAGGATTCTATTTGATTTCAATGTTGTTTTATGTAGGTTTTTCTTTTGATCTTTCGAGGTAGGGTCTCATGAAGGCCCTCAGTTTTCCAAGTGCTATGATTACAGACATGAGCTTTCGAGTCTGATTCCTGGAATGTTCCTTTCCCATCCCTAGACTGCTCAGAATACCTTTTCTGAGTATTTTCTATGGTGCTAGAGTGAGTGTGAGACCTCACACATGCTAGGCAGATGCCTGGTCACTGAGCTATATCCTCAGTCCTTTTTTAATTTTTAAAAGTTGGTTCTAGATCTCATTAAGTTCCCAGCCTGTCTTGAACTTACTCTGCAGCTTAAACTGAGCATAAACTTGCAGGAGCTGTGGGATTACAGGCAGGTACCATTAGGCCCTTGCCCATCATGTTTATCTGCGCACTGTCAGGATCTTCCAGATCGACTCCATAGCTGTTGTCAGCTCATTGATTGATAACATGTTTTCCCTTATTAGACTAAAAGTGTATGCAATTGTTTATTTAATATATGCCCCTCCCACTGAAAACTCCAAGAAGGCACTGTTTGGAGCACAGTAAGTATGAAGACCTGCAGTGGATATTGTGTGGAAGGTGCACTGAGGTCTGCTGAGTTCACATGGAGGCCTTTCTCCCTGCCCCATCAGCTCTGCACCTGGAGTGCGATGTGCTTAGAAACCACTTCTGAAACCAAGGGACTTTCAAACCTTCTGTTTCATATGCCTTCTTTACCAAGGCAGGAAAGGAAAATCCATTTTAGGAGCTCATTTGAGAGGTCTGATGTGAGTTTTCATAACCCTCCCCCAGGATAAAGTCAGAAGACATTGTGTCTCTGTGTGTGGGGTTTCAGCAAAACTCTGGTGTAAGTCTCCAAGTTGAATCTGTCACACAGAGATGGTAAGGGATAAAATCGGAAAGTTTTTCACTTACTTTGGATGTTCAAACTTGTCTATAAGATCAACCTTTTCCACCAGGTCTCCTCCGACTGTTCGGACAATGTCATAGAAATCATTCTCCGTGTAGCTCTCGGAGGGCAGCCAGAATGAAATGTCATTGAACACAGCAGGGTACTTGCTAAGAGGCTGGCAAAGTGGGAGAAGAAGAGATATGCACTTGTTAGCTGCTAAGAATACATTTTTCAAGGAAGGTTTCAGCTAGGCAATTAGGAAATACTTATAAAACATGATTTTTAGTTTTGAATTTTCAGAAACAAATGAATTTAAAAGATAAACCAGTATTCAAAATTAGCAAATTCTAGTTTGAATGCTACAGATTCTTATCACATTTATGTATAACATTACCATATATTTACTTTGTCACTAATGGTCAATTTACTAAAAAGCAATTTGAATATATTGTGGTTCAGCTTTTTTTATTTGAATACCCCAGAAAAAAAGTTGAAACCTAATTAACACAGGACTCGTTAATTTCCTGTGGAACTTACAAGGAAGCCATCTTAATAGGGAAATAAGTAAGAACTTGTCAAAACTGAGATTTCAATTAGTAAAGTCATTCTTTGTTATAATTTCTAATTATTAATATCAGGGACTGGGCTGATAAGCCATCATTTAGAGATTATATTTTAATTATGCTCTAAAGATGTGATAAACACAAATGTGTCATTTCCCCCATTTTATTCCACTTATTCTTGGTTTAATAATTCAGTTGTTCATCATTGTATTAAATATTTAAAATTAGCTATGAATGCTTTAAAGATGCTGCATTTGTATTCATGCCTATATGCATGTATATCATAATTATATATATAGACATACACATAGACTATATAAGTAATGCCACAATGAGAAATATTGCAGCTATGTAACTGGAAAATCCTATAGGAATATCTCATAAATCTGTGCACTTTTGAGATGGGCAGATGTATAAATTGACTTATGCTAAATTTGGTATTACTATAAACCCTTTGGTGAATCATTGATTAGAAGAAATATAAAATTTTTAAATGGCACACTCTCTGAAGGACTAAAGACTCATACATAAGTGAATATTGAACTGGAAATATCAATAAGTTGTCAAACAAATGAGTCAGTTTAGAACACACATTTCAAACTGTCACAGAGCTGTAGTGTGGCTGCTCTCTGCAGAACCTCCTGGACTCTAAGAAGCATCCTGTGCTTTTTCTCCCTAGAGGGAAGTCAGGATGCTGTAGTCACAACCAGGGATCATGAGAGCAGCTGGCACTTTTGTAGTTATGCATGAGGCCTTCCCTTTTTCTTGTACAACTCTTTCTCTCAGGAAACACTGGAGTTTAGGGAGATTAGAGAATGGGACCATAGTTTCAGTCTCAGTGAGTAGCGGAGGTACCATATATTCTTACTTATGATAAGAGGCAAGGTCACAGAGAAATTCGGGAAGGTACTTCAACAGAACATCTGTGCTAACAGCTGTGGACAAGCCCATATAGTGACAGGGTCAGGCACAATGCCTCCCTGCAAGATACTTAAAATATATAGAGTATAGTTAGTGTAGCCTAAAACCCCATGCATTTAAAATTAACAATCCACACAACTAATTGCATTATAATCTATTTTGAAGCTAAGAAACACAAGAAGTCTAAAGTACTAGTTTAACTAAATGGAATATGAAGACTGGTGATGCCAGCTTGACAGAATTGAGAATCACCTGTGAGAATGGCCTCTGGGTATCGTGGAGATGTACCTGTACCTTCACTTTGTTGAGCAGGAAGACCTGCTAATGTGCCAGGACTATTCCCATTCCCTAGAGTTTGATCCAGGGCTGTATATGGAGAATGTGAGCTGTGCAAACGTGTTCTGGGTTATGGATTTGATGTGAGCAGCTGCCTGAAACTCCCTCCACCTTGACTCCCTTCACGATGGGCTGTGTCTTTGAAGTGGGAGCTGAAATAACTTTCTCCTTAGGCTTTTTGTCATGGTATTTTATCATAGCAACAGCAAAGGGGATGAAGACAGGGAACAGTTACTTTACTAACTGGTAGGTATCAATGGGTCACCTAGTACATTTCAATAGGAATTCAACTCATGCTTTGTAAATAATGACATGAGCTATGATTCCAAAGATGTGGGCCTCCAAATGCCTAACCACTGAAATACTATGGTGGGGGTGATGAATAGCTCAATAGCTCAGTGGTAGAATACATGTCTAGTAAGAATCAGCCTCTAGCACTGACTTGTAGTTTAAGAAAAAAAAAAAAATCACCGGTGGAAGTTCCTAGACTTGATTTATAAAAGTTAACCTAAAAGGTAATGCCTAAAAGCTTATACCAATTTGCCTGGTTCTCCACAATTAAACAGATAATGTCTACTCATGATAGAAAAGCCACAGCAGCAACTATGGATAAAATGAAGTTATTTCTCAAATCTTACAACAGAAGGTGAGACCAAGGGTTCATGGTGTGGTTCTATCATTGTCTAGGGTACAGGAACTACTCTGTATCTAAAGTATTCCGGGAGACAGAGGAGGCAAGCTCGGCCCATTCTAGGAGGCTTGAAGACAGGATCAGACAAGCCCTGCACACAGTTGAAGAAAACTGTCCACCAATTTATGTTGCAGCCTACATGAAGAAGCATGTCCTTACATTAGTACAGTTAAAATGTATGTTAATATAAAGCTTAGAGATGGCCAAGAAGGGATTATTCTAAAATTACAGGAGTGATTTCAAGCCAAAATTAATTAACATGCAAAGACAAACAACCCATAATTATTTCACAAGGAGGAAGTATTTGATAAATTCATTATTAATTCATTGTAAAAGAAAAAAATCTTAGCAAATTAGAACCCGAAGTCAACTTCCTTAACCAAAGAAGGTATCCTGAAAACTGACAGCACACACCAGATTTAGCCATATAGTTTTAGGAGCATCAGCAGACGTCAAGTCTCAGAACGAGGGGGCTACTTTTACCACAGCCCTGACACACAGCAGATCACAACAAAGCAGTAAGGATGAGAATGAGGCTGGGGATGCTCAGTGGTTGGTGTTTTCAGTACCAGTATGCACATGAGGACCAGAGTGTGGACCCTAAGGCACAGAAAACAGTGAGTGGGCATGCGAACCCATGATCTAGCTAGCCGCAGAAGGTGGAGCCAGAGCCCAGAACAAGATGGCTAGCAAGATTACGCATACTGGAGAGCTCCAGATTTTATTTAGATGCCTTGACTTAATAAGATGGAGGAGTAATGAATGATGATTCCAGACATCAACCCCAGGCCTCCACATGCAAAAACATTCAAACACACACACGCACACACACACACACACACACACACACACACACACACACACATACACACACACACACACACGAAATCAAAGGGTATTAAGAGAAAACTAAAAGCTGTGAATAGAATTTCAAGAGGCAAAACTTTGTGAGTTGGAGCTGGCCTTGTATCGTTATTTAGAGACTCACACACTTAACCATGACACACACTTGTTTTTCTTTATATGATGGCTGCTGCTTGCATCGGGCTTGGAACAAAATCCTTGTTTTATTAGACAGGGTTCATCCTAGGGATCTCTACACTTTCAAACTTCATCCTTTAGAACAGGTCTCTCTAAATGCTCCTTTAGATATAATGAAAAGCTTAATATGGTATTATCATTGTTGAGCTCGAAATATTTGTATTTTATATCACTATTTTTACTTTATTCTATGGCAACGATTGAAACTTAGCACATCTGAGAATGCAGTTCATCTATGTGGTACAGGACAGGAAGATCACAGAGTTATGTGCTTCCATGACCACAGGCCCACTCTAGGCTTCCTGACTGTTCAGTGTACCTTTTAAGTTCATGTTTCACTTTTTCCTCTAAGCTACTATGCTTTGCCCATCCTTGAAACCTAGTACTCTCTGATAAATGCCCAGTGAACTCTAGTTGAATTAATTGTGCCATAAGGTGCATGTCTACATTCCAAGTTTGCCAATGCAGCTCTCCAAGTAGCAATTTTCCATGCTCTCTGGGCTACATGAGCTTGGCTTCTAAAGAGGACACAAACCATCAGAAAAAAAAATTAAATTAACTTATGCCCAAGTCCATTAACCTTACTGCATTGCTTAAGAATTCACTTTCCAGATACCGTGTACTAAATTGGACAGAAATGAGAATGTTGGCAGGCTTTTTAAAATCTCAGTTAACACACCCCCCTCTGAGTTTCATCTGTACCTAGGTGACCAGACACTTGAGAACCTTCTGCTTCTGCTTGTTTCTCAGCCTGGAGTACAGGCATGGAACAAGCCTGGCTTGAATTCTCCTATCTGCTTGGTTCACTGGTTTCCAATTGCTCTTCTATGTAAAGGATTAATTCATATGTTTGAAGGCTTTCTTGCCCTTAAATAAGAACATGTCTCTCTAAATAAATCTTTAGATATACTGAAAATATTGTATTTGTATTTTATGTCACTATTTTTACATTACTTGGCAATACATTCTTTTAGTTTTCAAATACATTCATTTAGATATCTGTATCTTTTATAAAATATATTTATATAAATATAGATATATTTCTGTACTGGGGATAAAAATCCAGCTATCATGAAACCATACCTCCAGCTTTAAAAATAACTCTTGCTCTTTTCAAATTTAATTGCATAGACATTGAAAAATAGATAACAATTAGTTATGGTTTTGTTGAAACTTGCTGTATAACACAGAAGATGGTCAAGTCTGCACATGTCTTCAGTGTGGTTGGAGACTGGACCATCTTCATTTTGGCAGAGTTCTACCACACACACACACACACACACACACACACACACACACACGCACACACACACTCACACATATGCACACATAGAGCTTCCTCTCTTATTGCACCTTACAAGTCTATATCCCTTTCATTTTATATGCTCAATTTTTCTTGACCTATCAGTTTCTAATAACAGATAGTGAAATTACCCACTATTGTCACTTCATAAACTCTCACAGTAATTCTATCAGTTTTACATCGGTTTTTGAATGTATATTGTTAGGTACATAATAGTTTATTATGTCTTCAGTAGTTGAAAGAGCTTGCTGCTCTTTCAGAACCTCTGAGTTTGTTTCCGAGCACTCACATTAAGTAGCTCACAATTACCCATAGCTCCAGCTACTGGGATCTAACACCCTCTTTCTGGCCTCCACAGGCACCTGCACTATGTGTGTACATAGTCCCACATAGGCATGTGCACATGAATAATGAAGAATAAAAATATTTAAAATTGAGTGAAATAACTAGTTTTGTGGATGTTTCTTAAAAAGATAAAACTCAAGACAGCTGTCATAAAAAACAGGGAGTGTTGGAAAGGGCTTGTTGAAGGAAATGAAGGTTTTGTCTTATTATTCCTGAGTTAGGGGTGGGGACTCATGAACCCCTCACCCCCATCCAGAATGCTCACTCGAAAGGCTTTGTACAGGCAGCAGCCATCGAGAGCACATGAGTACAGCAAGCCTGTCACATTTACAAGAGTTTCAGGGGAAAGGAGTCTGATGAAGGTGCCTTGTTTATGGCTGAGCATTTCACAGAGGGTCTCTGCTCTTTGACTTGTTGTGAGTTTTGTTTTAACCATCATCTTGAACAAAAAACGTCTCGTGAGGTCGGAGAGCCACACTAATCTACACATGGGCAGCCAGATATCAATGTGCAGGCCGGTCTGATGCCCTGTCCATTTAGAGAATTATGTTTGCTGAAATACATTTCACAGCTTTTTCTGTCCTAGAAGAAAAACTATTCGGATATTTTTTAAACTGATCATTCCAGAAGAAGGCAGATGAGGAGCTACTGAGCTACATGACAGCTTGTATTGTGTAGGGACATGGAAGGCACATGTAGTTGCTACAGGGGTAAGATGAGGTGAGAAAAACAAATTTGTTACCTCAGCAGAATGATAATTACAATGTTTACCTCAGGGACCAAGTGGAAGCTTGTTAACAATCCACCATTTCAACATCTGAGAAGAAAACAACTGAATTATAGAAGGGTCCCTAAGTATAAGGGTTTTCAGAACCCCGCTCTGTAGTGCACCTCTCTCCTCTGTCATGGAATCAGGAACAGGAGAACCAATACAAAGAGGAACTTGTGCTGCCTCTGTGTTGTGCGTAGCACAGGCCTCCCCTCTGCCAATGCCATCTGATGGCATTTGTCCGTACCATAAAGCTAACCTACAAGCAGAGCAAAGTCTTCCACCTTTCTAGGTATCAACATCCTTCTTACTAGACTTTCCTTTTCTTTCTGTGACAAAACAGCTCAAATGCTAGAAAAGGAGGACTGGCTGGTTTTGGCTCAGTCTCAGAGGTTCCACTCCATAGCTTCCTGACCTTTGGGCCTGTGTAAGGAATGGCAGAAGAAAATAGAGAAGAAAGGCGCTCACCTCACGGCAGCCATGGAACAATGAGAGACAGGAAAGGCTGGAGCTCCAGCATCTCTCTCAAAGACACTTTATATGGCCTAACTTCCTCCCTCCTAAACACTATGTCCCAGCAGCATCACCAGCTGGGGGTCACATTAGTGACACCTGGGCCTTTAGACTGTTACCTCATAGCACCTGCATTTCTCTTTTGCTCTCTTTGACAAATATCCTTGAATAGTTTTTTCCCCCAATAAAAGTCTCAGCATTTTCACATCTAAAGCCCCCTGCACTTAAATAATTTGGCAGTGCACAAACTGGGTTGTGGTTGTTTTGCCTCAGCATTTTGAAAGTATTTCCTGGTACCTATTAGTAATGATGACAAGTCGGCTGTCAGTTGGTACTATTCCTTCACAGGTAATGTGTCTCTCCTTCCTGACAGTTTGGAAGGCTGCGTCTTTATCCCTAAGGCTCTGCAGTCTGCCTCTGATGAGGGAGAGTATGCATTTATCTTTATTTATTCTGCTCCGTTTGCAGAGCAAACGTACTCTCAACCAGAGAGCCTGGGTCTTGTTCTAATTCTGAAAGATTTCAGCCACTGCTGCTCAGTCATTCTTTTCATTGTTTTCTGGAACAGCATCAGGACTGTCTGTGGCCACTCCTGAATCTGTCTTCCATTTCTGTTAAGTGACCTGAGGTTTTTAATCCATGTCTGCACTACAGGTGACTTTTTCAATAGCTTACCTACTTCTCCCTTACGGGAGACTCATAGCCCTGCTTACTTTCCCTCTGTGCTTCAGTGAATCTACAACGGGTTTCTGAGACTCCAATTTCCTCTTCTCACCACTATTCGTACTTCATGTCTATGGTTTTGTCCTCTACTAACAACTTCCGGCCAGTTTATTTGTTTTACAGTTACATTTCCTCCATCACTCCGTCTTTTGAAGATATGAGGCATGTGTTTTAAATATTGCTTTTGACTTGACCTCAATTAAAACCTGACTGTACAGCCAGGCGGTGGTGGCGCACGCCTTTAGTCCCAGCACTTGGGAGGCAGAGGCAGGCAGATTTCTGAGTTCAAGGCCAGCCTGGTCTACAGGGTGAGTTCTAGTACAGCCAGGGCTACGCAGAGAAACCCTGTCTCAGAAAAACAACAAAAACAAAACAAAACAAAAAAACCTGACTGTTCATTCACAAGGCTGACAAGCTAATGTAGGTCACCCCAAGAAATATATGATGTGTGGGCACACTCTTCCT
Organism: Mastomys coucha; assembly: GCF_008632895.1. NCBI lineage: Eukaryota > Metazoa > Chordata > Mammalia > Rodentia > Muridae > Mastomys > Mastomys coucha. The sequence continues at coordinate 40,758,665 of NW_022196913.1, read as the reverse complement.
GGCTGAGAGACTGCTCTGAATGTTCTGTCACTCTTCTTGGCCTAGAGTCCTGTGGTTCCTTCACTTGCAACTCCAGGCTTTAAGGGGAGGTGGCCATGGTGATCTGGGTCTCTGCCCAACGGTCCCTGCTGATGAAGCTGTGCCCACTCACATCATCCATGATAGAGCAACAGTGAATCAAGACTCCACATAAGCTAGAGGCCACACCTGACAGTAGTTCTGAGCAGAGTACAGGCTCTGGAATAGAAAGCCACACTCGGCTTGTCCAGTTCTAGTGCACTATAATGGCTACACTATCACCACCACTGTGATAGCTCTGGAGCACACAGCATTTTCAGATTCATGCTCTCTGCTTTGTGTTTGAGTTTGTCTCTTGCCCATAACATATATGGCTTTTAAAGTGGGGTAGTGGGACAATGACTTGTCTTTAATTTTCTCTTTTTAGATTTTAATCAGTTCTGTGTTTCTGGAACAGACTAAGAAGTGCAGCCTATAAAGCAGCATCAACTGGACCATTCCTTCATGCAACAGCCCTCTCTGTTGAGTAAGAGGGCACACAGCTCTGCAAATGTGAGATGTAAGTCATCTTTCCATAAGAACTTATTTTCACAAATCCAGACATTTATACAACGCTTCTAAGATTGACAAGCCCAGGGATTTTGACAGCTTGCAATAAGAACTAAATCGATGTGTGTGCTGGTTGGTTTGTCAACTTGACATGAACCTAGTCTTACATGAGAACAGGGAATCTTTTTTTGGGAAAATGTCTCCATAAGACTGGCCAGTAGGCAAGTCTGTGGGGACAATGTCTTAAGCACTACTCAATGTGTGAGGGCCCAGCCCACTAAGCAAGCAAATCAGTGTGTGGCTCTCTTTCACGGCTTCTGCTTCAGCTCCTGCTTTGCTTGTGTTCCTGACCTGACTTCCCATTATGGACTTGTTTGGAAGTATAAGATGAAAGAAACCCTTGCTTTTGGGCATGGTGTTTTATCACAGCAATAGAAATCCTAAATCAATGTGCAATAGTCACAATTGAGGCATGCACTTCAAGTATAGATTTCTGGGATGACTATACCAAGGAAATGAAATCTAAACTTGTACTTTGCTAATAAATCATATTTACATGAACACATGTGAAGAATATAACTAATTATGAAAGTAGTAATCAAAGCATCACTATGGTCTTACAGTAGTTATCAGACATGTTTACTTTAAAGTCCCCCTTTTGGGTATAGGAGAGATAGATGATCAGTGGGTGAGAGTACTTCCAAAAGAAACAATAGACCCTGAGTTTGAATCCCCAGAACCTACACAAAAGCCATCTATATTAGTCAGGGTTCTCTAAAGGAACAGAGCTGATAGAGTGAAAAAAACAAGCAAACAAACAAAAAATAAAGGGGATTATTAAAATGGCTTAATTCAATATCACTGGTATATTTATAAACTTGGGGAAATCCTTATTTAACACAGATACACACGCAGGAAGAAATCATAGGATGCTAACAACAGAGATTGGGACCACGTGTCCACAAGCAAAAGAATGCCACAGATGAAGAGAGGCAGCAGAGGCCAGAATAGAGGCATGGACTAGATGCTAGAAGTTGTCAACCCAGTGACAGCTGACTTGTAGAGTTCCAACTCTGAGATGATGCGTATCTAATGTTAGACTGCCCTATCTAGTTGCTGATTATGTTACAACTATGATAGTTAATCTCTGCCAACTTGATGGCATCTTTAGTCACCTGAGAGACTGGTTAGGTTAGACTCTTAGGTTAGTTGAGATAGGAAGACCTATGCATTATGGGTGTGATCATTATGTGGGATGGAATCCTGAACTGTATAAGAGAAAGCCAGCTTAGCCAAGGCACTCTTCCCTCTGTTTCCTGACTGTGGATACACTGTGACCAGCTACTGCAAGTTCTGGGCACCAGGACTTACTACCATGTTGGTCTTGACTTTAAAATTGTGAACATAAACCCTGTCCTCCACAAGTTGCTTTTGTCAGGGCATTTTATTACAGCAACAGGAAGAGTAACTACGACACCCCATTCACCCTATTTGATTTTGCTGTGGTCCCTTTCAGAGGGAGTGAGCAGCTATGGCTTGTCTTTTTTCTGTGCCTGCATAAGGAAACACTATCCAAGTCTCTAGATAACTGGCTGGGTCCTTTCCTGCCAAATCAAGACCATTCCACAGTGGTGAAGATAACACGAGTGACATTCATGAACACACATACAGTAGCTTTTTGGCTAAAATGTTGATTTGGGCAGCTCAATGGACATATAAGTGAAATAGATGTGTATGGCCAGTTTTGAATTTTAAGTTTGCCAAGGATAGGTGTAAAAGGTGTAAAGGTGAAATTCTGTTTAACAATCCTCTGGTACACTGGTTAATAGCACTCATGTACACTGGTTAACAGCACTCTTATGCATTGTTCAACAACATTCTTGTGTTGTATTCTTTTTAACAGCACTCTGGTACACTGTTTTAATAGCATTCTTGTATACTGTTTTACAGCACTTGTGTACACTGGTTAACAACACTCTGGTATACTGTTCTACAACACTCTTGTACTCTGTTTAACAGTGTTCTTGTACACTGTTTAACAGTGTTCTTGTACACTGGTTAACAGTGTTCTTGTACACTGGTTAAGAGCACTCTTGTACACTGGTTAACAGTGTTCTTGTACACTGGTTAACAGTGTTCTTGTACACTGGTTAACAGTGTTCTTGTACACTGGTTAAGAGCACTCTTATACTGCTTGGTACTGGTGTCAGACTCTTCTCCCACATACAAAATACAAAGGTGTCCAGACTCTGCTGAGGTTATACTTCTTAAAGCTCTCTTGTTTTCATTCTATAATAAAATCACAATCTCTAGCTTCTATGAATATATCTTAAATGAAGGGACCAGCACACAGTGAGCAGCTCGTCCCCAGACCCTGGATTAGGCACAAAGCACACCCATACACCTATTTTCACAGAGAGATCCTTTATGAAGTGGGGAAGAAAAGTGGCTGATCTCTGACTCTGGTAGAAAACAGCAGCAAATGACATTGCAGGTGTGACTTTAAGAAGGAAAGAGGGGAGATCTGTGTTAAAATGGGCTAGGATGTGGTGGTATGTTCTGCTTGGGCAAGTTAATTAGAGCAGCCCAACGGGGACTTTGATTGCTGGACTTCATTTTTTT
>NW_022196913.1:40753962-40755249 GCF_008632895.1 Mastomys coucha | reverse complement strand
TTTTTTTAATAGATGGACCTTGGGAGTCAGCTTTAGGAACAAATGTGACATAGGGAAGTATCTAGATAAGGAAACAGACCTTGGTGGCTGGCTTTACGATGTAACCTATGGTTTACAAGGGAGAGGGGAGAAGGAAGGGTAAGGCCTGCTGACACCATATTGTCATGCTTGGGCCTGCTAGAGCCCTTCAATGCACAGTGTCAAGGAAGATCACCCTGTAAGCTCAGCTGGTAGCAAGCCTGGCATGGTGTTCCCTTATCCAGTTGTTTCTACATGGAAACCATCCTCTTACTTTATAGCATTCTAGGTCTTCAGTGTTCCTGAGTCAGAATGACAGAGCACCGCCCTCCACTACATGGTTTCACTGGTTCTAGTCAATCATAATTAAGTCCACCTCCAAATTTCCTTCCATTTAGTTATGATACTTGCTTTGGGTTTTGGGGATGGGGATTAACGTTGACCAGTAGTCCAACATTAAAGGGTCTTGTTCCCATAACAAGTTCTTCAGATTTCTGCAGCTGTCCTGTCAAGATGACTTTCAGTTACCTTTAAACCTTTCCTAAGTTGACCCCTTGAATTCTAATGTGACTACATTCTTAACTACCCTTAGCATCCCTGGGCTGCTGTGTGCCAAGCAGGCACTTTATGTGCACTGTCTCATTAATGCATAGTGCAGTGCTATAAGACAGATACTACGGCTAGTCCCACAGTGTTCCCAAGGGACCTGAATCACAGAGCTTTAACTAGTTTGCATAGTTTGCCTAAGATCATTCAGGAAGTGGCAGATCCAAGGTCAAATGCATATCTACCAGAGCTAGACTGTATTACTAGTGCCTAGTTTTAGGGCCTCTCATTTAAAACTGAGAACTCTGTCTTAGTTGTAGCTGCTGAAACCAAAATATCACAGCTTGATGGCCTAAATAACAAATACTTTTCATAGCTCTAGAAGCACACTGAGAGGCTGGGAGGCACCTCTTCCCTCAGTACCCTTCTCAGTCTGTGTGTGTGTGTGTGTATGTGTGTGTGTAAAAGAGAGACAGACATAAAGAGACAGAGACAAACATTGAGAGAACACAGGCTACTTTTGCAGGCCAGAGCTACCACTCTCTACCCCTTTGGTTTTTCTAGAAGGGTATCCCTGGATGTCCTGTAACTCACTCTGTAGACCAGGCTTGCCTAGAACCCAGAGATTCCATGCCTCCCCATTGTTCTGAGACAGGATCTCTCACTGAACATATAACTAGCCTGGTGGCCATCAGATCCAAGTGATCCTCCCATGTCTCTATC
>NW_022196913.1:40746819-40753931 GCF_008632895.1 Mastomys coucha | reverse complement strand
TCCGTAGCCAACTCCAACAGCCTAGGGGATGTAGCATGTCTTTCCTGCCAGGATTTTACATGGGTATAGGGTTCCTAACTGAGGTCTTCATGCTTGTGAGTAAGCTCTCTTCACTGAGCTGAGTCCACAGGCCACCTACACGCAATTCTGAGGGCTCTACCCCTATTCACTAACCACTTCACTAAGGCTCCCAATCTCTAAACACAATCATACTGGAGATTGGGATTTTAACTATGGATTCGGTGAACAAACATTCAGTCCACTACAGGCTCATGGGAAATGGCTCAGTTCCCTCTACTCTTTACAGAACTCTATTCATCCTAATTAACAATTATGTAAATAAGACCAAATCTAACATTTATCTCTATGGTGCCTTCTCTGACATTTCCTTTTCAAATGATTCATGTACCACTTAGGCTAATTATCCTGATATACAAGTACTTCCAGTCTGTTTACTGTCCATGAGATTGTGTTCTTATCTAATGGAACTTAAAAATCACTTTTTGATATAAATCGTTTATACTATCTATTTGCTTCTGCATTCAAATGTTTGATAACCCTTATTTTAAACCCATCTAGGCATTTGGTAATAAAAATTATTCATTAAATTTTGCTAGTAAGTTTGGTTTATTATGAATGTTGATTTTTTTTTAACTCATGACTCTGTTGCTTTGACTTTTACAGTTTTTCTTATTTTGTTCCAATATTTTGTTTTTACTCTTCCTTAATTTCCCTGAGTTCTAGGCACATACCATGATCAGAGGCAGGCAAACTGCCTACTCAAGCACCTTTTTGGTTCTGTTTCTTCTCCAAGAACTGTACGAAGCTCACTGAGTTCTCCACATTCGTTTCAACATGGGGAGAAAGCTCCTGTATTTTTTCCTACCTTGTCAAAACCTTTCAGTTCTTTCTGAAGATCACAGAAAACAAAGTGCTTTCATCATGGAGTCATGGGGAACAAGCACTGTGGGTTCAATTAACTGTCAGAATCTTTATAACACAGCCTCCAATTCTCCAACGAGTGAGTGCCAAAGGGGAGAGGCAGAATTTCAAGTCCTTCTGAGTGCTCTCACACTTACTTTAAACCCTAGAAGGCTTTATGTAGGATTAATCACAAAATGTCATCACTTAAAAAGTGAAGATCAGGTGTTCTCCCTTTGTTAAACAGGGTGAAGATGCCATAGTCTCTCTGAGTCTTGGGGATCCAGTAGTGGATTTAAAGCTCCACCCCCATCCCAAGGAGATGCTTTTTAGTTTAAGGGAAAACAAACAAAATAAGTAAAGAAAGAAAGAAATAACGAAGGCTTAGACAACATTGTTCCAATATCACATGAGGTTTTAAAGACGTAACAGCAGAAGACATCTTACACAAGTGAAACATCCCCAAATTAAATGAATATCTTTTGAGTGATGAAACTGTTCTAAAGTTGGTAGTAGAGATGCTCATATATCTCTGTGAACACACTGAAACCCCATTGCATCTCAGGCTTCATAGGCTTCACCTCAGGCTTCTGCAGAAGGTTAGGCACATCATTGAAATCCTCCACTAAATTTTTTGTATGCATCTCAATGATCTCATGCTATCACTGTATTTTTAGGTGAATTTTCTCAGTTAATTAGGTTTACCACAAGACAGGTATGAACCTACCATCTGCTTTCTTTAAAGTGAGTGGAGGAGCTAGGTTTAAAAACAAAACAAAGCAAAACAGAACGAAACAAAACAATAGCAAAGCAATGGGAAGCTAATCAGTAAATCTTTGCTATGGATTGAATGTGGCTTGCCCTTGCTAACACACATGCTGAGACTAATTCCATAGTGTAACAGTATTTAGAGGAGATGGTATGTTTAAGAATTGCAGCCTCAGAGTAGATGCAACCTCACAAGGGATTAATGCTTGTTTCTAGGAGGTAGGTCATAAGTGATTGGATTATTTACTGAGAGAGGTTTTCTAAATTGAGTCCACTTGGTGAATTTCCTTCCTCATCTGGTCACTACTGAACACACAGTACAAGTACAGCCAAGTACAGCCCTTTGCCTTGTTGTGTTGCAGCCAGATGCTACCATTCTGCTTGGACGAATAGACACCAGAACCATAAGCCAAATAAGTTTGCTTTCATTATAGGGCAACTGATCTCAGGTATCCTGTTTAAGCAACCTCACAATGGTCAGGCCTGGTTTACCTTTTCACTCATACCATTTTACTTCCTTCTCATTTAATGTCACCCTAGATCCTACAGAGTTCCACATTCTGACAGACACTGTTTTATTCTGGGAGGTAGAAATGGGGGCTAACTACCGAAAGTGCCTTAAACATGGCTGAATACACTCAGAGGTGATCTCCTGACTATCAAGTCCTTGGAGAAAAATGAATGAAAGCAACACCAGCTGAAGGGGTTGAAACATAGTTTCCCATAGCTTTTTCAGTGCTCAAATAAAGAAGACCCTTGCCTTTGGAGCCTCCCTTGGATCTGAATTGCTTCCTCACCCTACCCTTCTTCCTATATCCATATGGCTTAGGTGCCTTGGGGGTCAGATCCCTCCAGACTGCATGTGAGCCTTCTTCCCAATCCTCATTTTGTTTCTGCAGAAGCTCATCTCCACAGTGAACATCTACCTTGAGCATGTTGGCAGTTTTGGTCTCTATCACAGCTGAAGAGAAATAGCCAGGAAAAGTAGGTTTAGCCAAATTACTTTTTAAAACATTTACTAATTTATCAACTCTAGAATAGTCTACTATCACATCAAAAATCAATAGGTAGAAAGGTACCTGAGACAAAAACTCAATATAAACTCTCAGATCTCTAAAGGAAAACAAACACTTTAGCTTCTCTAGCAAGGACAGAAGATCTGCAGGATAAAGAGAGGGTGAGGTGGGGAAGAACAGATACGTGGAGGTGACAGGCTGGGGGACCCGTTAGTTTTCACTGGCATCCACTGCACACAATGCTGTATGATTTAAATATTACATATTTTTGAAACAGCAAATATTATTTACAAGAGACAATTACAGGAAAAATATTAATACTTAGTCACGACCTTAGGGTATAATAAAATGGTCAGGGAAAATTAGCTGCAGTCTATACAGTTGTGTTTTCCTTCAAATCACCATTTCTTTACATAAAGTTCTAGTTTTTCATATTGGAGTTTATATCAACAAACAAGAACTTAAGTTGTCTTATTTTAGGAACAAATATAAACTATTATTGTCTTTGGTGCCATGTACAGCAAATTTCACGGAGAGTCATAGTTCAGAGTAAGATAAAAGTAAAGTGGGTTTCTGCGAAGGCCCGGCCCCTGAGCCCAGGCTGTATCCACCAGGAGAACCAGCCCTCCTCAGTCTGCCATGTGCCTGCCTGTGCTACTTGTTCTGACCACTCAGACCTCACTCCTATTTTCCAAGAACCCACAGACCAAAGTGAGGGGGAACAAAACAAACACTCAGTACAAAGTGTGGCTAAGTGCAAGATGTGTTCATGCCCCATGGGCACAGGCCAGTTTGTAAAGGTCAAAGCTACTATTGGTCCTTATATTTTCTTGTCTGATTTCCAGAGACAACTGGACCTTCTGTATAGGAAATAACGTCTCCTTCAGGTAAACTCCTTCACAGGACAAACCCCAGGAACATAGTCAAGAGGATTTGGCCCACATGGCAAGTTAACAGTCAAATCTGACAGAAAAATAGCCAATCAGTTATTTCTAAAAGAAACCCTCACCACATGGTAAATTGCTTTCAGGTCACGTTTAGGTCTTTGATCTAGCACAAAACACCCTCTGCATCCAGGCTTCTTCACCAGAAAATGTAGGAGTTCACAGACTGATGTCTAATCAAAACTGTTCCAGAGGGTGTTGAGATGTTACCCTGAGAGAACCAGTCATGGTCAAGTGTATCCGAGAAGCACTGGGTTAAACAAGTTAGGTAGCTAAACAAGTTAAACAAATAAGCCTGATGAATATCATTACTGGAGCTTGTCCTTCCTAAATCTTAAATTGAAAAGATCAAGTGAAAACCAAACTGTAGGTCCCTCTAGTTACCTCAGCCCTGCCATTCTGTCAGAGGCCAGAAAAAAATCACTAGGGGCATTTGGTGAGCACACTAGCTTGGCTTCCAGGGTGGTCAGCTCACTTGTACTAAATCCTATACCTGCCTCTCCAATGGCCCTGAGCTTCATGGTAGCCTATAAATTTTAACCATTAAAGGTCAGGACATGTTTTTTTAGAGTTCTCTCAAGTTCTCAGAGGCTCCCAGTAAGTAAGCCAGATCATCAACTCAGAGGTGGCATGCCAGACACACTAATGACTAATTTCCCTCTTCAGAATTATTCAAAATGAGTAACATGCATGCAGGATCAACCCTGAGACCACATGCTGTGATTTCTTTTCTCTCAGACTTGCCATATCTGCTGGTTACCTCCATAGGCTCCAACTCTCACTTCCCATCCTCACGCTGCACTGCGGTGTGGCAGATGGTGTGATACAGGCTCTGCGGATGGGAAAGGGAAGAGCAGAAGGCACCGCACTCAAGGGTGCATGGTAAGAGTGAGAAGAGAGGGGGATCCACACATTGCTGACTCCCCAAACTCCCCACACTCATACCTCACAGCATGCCTACAATGTGCCCCTCTTCCTGAAGCCCTACCCAAGTCTGATCCCACCATGGTTGTGCCATTTCTTCTGTCTCTCAGGCTCCCTCTGGCTCTCTACATACAGTAAACTCCTTCATCAAATCATTATGAAAATTAAATGAGATGAAATACAGTCAGATATTCCTCCACTTCTGATGAGAGTCACATCCTGATAAAGCCATTGTAAATTGAATATACCCAAATCAGAAAAGGCGATTAATAAATGCCTTTTTGAATATGCAAGCATAGCAGCCCTGCATGTGCAAAGCACCAACTGTTTCCCTTGAGACTGAGAAGCCTTGAGGATGAGTCTTTGCTCAGAAGAGGCAAAGGATTAGACCAGCTATGGGTACCTAGAGTAAAGACACAAACTCCTGACTCAAAGCAAGGTTCCTGTTGAATGCCATCATGGAACATCTATCAATCCACAGTCTATACTAAAAGCACCATGTCTTCTGCACAGAGTCCAGTCAGTGTAGCCACTAGCAACAGATGAAATCCTACTGTAGGTTTCCTGCAGAACTGTGCTCTACCGAGCTAGGTACCAGGCTGGCTAGTCAGTTCTGAGAAAGCCTTCCTCCACTACGCTGATGAGATGCATTAATGTCAGCCTCTTTTTTGGCTACCTCATCTTTACAGAAGAGTATCTTTCTGCACCTGCAGTCCCCGTGATTCCTTCCTTTCTTCTTTTCTTTTCTTTCCTCAAAGGCTGGAATGTCTTAATAATAGTTTCTTTATACCAAAACCCAATCATCGATATGGTCTCTGCCATTTGCCTAGACCCCAACTAAAATCCCCAGGAAAGAAGAGAAAGAGAGACTAAGTAGGGTCTGTAGTTGCTAGCCTTGTTAGCATAGCTGCTTCAACTCATCAGCAGAAGAAGAGTCAGAAAGCCCAGTTCAGGTCACAACACGAATATAAAGCAAAACAAAGAAAAGGCAGTGCTGGTGAGTTGCTCAGGGACAGCCAAGCTGCCTCCAGTGCACATCTCCTGACCTTCTAAGGAAATTTCAAAAGTGCCAACTCTGTCCTCCTGTAATACCCATAAGGTGTCCTGTCACCACAGAGGAAAAGATCTCAACCATGTTTCCTCCCAGATAGAACATAGAGATGTTAAGAGAAGCTTCAACTGGGAAAGAGATGCAGCCGTGATTAACAAGACAGAATGAGGATGGAGACTGACTGAGGAAGGCTAGAGAAGGTATTACTTATGCCTGGCAGGTGGCAACAACTCCTATCCTTAGCCAGGGCTTTAGCTACTAGGAGTCCAGCTGTCTGCTGCCCTGGAGCCAGGGTTATAGTAGTGACAACATGCAGTCCCACACTCTTTTAGCCCCAAATTCTTCTGCTTCCCCAATCACAGCCTCTGCTATCTAGCAATGTTGCAAGAGATTTAGCCTAGGTCTGAATAAAATAGAATCAAACATCTTCCTATCGGCCATTATTCAGAACTTCTGCCCCCAAATAACCTGAGGACTGAAAATGGTTTGCAGTGCTTCACTGTTATCTGCAATTGAAAGGGATCTTTTTTCTTACAAACCTAAATCTGATGAGCACAATAGGCAAAATTTATTCTGTGCAGTTTTCCAAGGCTTTTATTTTCCTCCTCTTCCTTCCTTCCTCCCTTCCCCCGCTGGCTGCTCCTCCTCCTCTTCCTCCTCCTCTTCCTCTTCTCCTTCCTCTTCTCCTTCCTCTTCCTCTTCCTCTTCCTCTTCTTCTTCTTCTTCTTCTTCTTCTTCTTCTTCTTCTTCTTCTTCTTCTTCTTCTCCTCCTCTTCCTCTTCCTCCTCCTTTTCCTCCTCCTCCTCCTCCTCCTCTCAACCTCTTCTTTCCCTCTTTCCCCACTCTGTCTGTCTTTTTTTTTCTTTTTTTTTCTTTTGGAGATGGAGGCTGAGGAGAATGGAATGAAAGGGAGGAGACTGCCTCCTCAATGAATTGGTAGTCAGTCGAGTCTAGCTTTCTTTACTTCACTGGCTGTCACCCTTAGTCTCAGAGTTAGGAGAATTACTGTGATGCTGGGCATAGGCCAGGGAGGCAAGAAAGGCTGAATCCTGCACAGCAGTACCACAATGGAAGGTGTTCCCAGAGAAATCAGAGAGCCCTGAGCTAGAGAGTCTTGGAATGCACGAGGTGATAAACCTGTCACTTGCTTAGCTGTCCACCTGCCTTGCTTATGCCGTGTGCTGTTAAATGAAGCAGAACCATGCCAATGCTCAGGAACACTGGTCAGCTCACTCTTTATTGGCCCGTGACAAAGAGAGGAGGTTGCATGCTGGATTGGGGAAAAGGGAAGGAGCCAGAAGGGAGGCTTGAGAGGTGGGGAAGAGGGACAGTAAGGAGAAGATACTGGAGGAGTAAAGGGGACACAAACAGGCCTGAAGATGTATGATGGACAGTTCTCAGAATGCTGGTCACTACCTTAATTTTTTTCTTTTCTTTTTTCTTTTTTTATTAGATATTTTCTTTATTTACAATTCAAATGATATCCCC
>NW_022196913.1:40733927-40746750 GCF_008632895.1 Mastomys coucha | reverse complement strand
AAAAAAAAAAAAAAAAAAAAAAAAACCTATTCCTTCCCCCCTCACCCTGCTCACCAACTCACCTTCTCCCACTTCCTGGCCCTGGCATTCTCCTGCACTGGGGCATAGAGCCTTCACAGGACCAAGGGCCTCTCCTCCTATTGATGACCGACTAGGCCATGCTCTGCTACATATGCTGCTGGAGCCTTGAGTCCCACCATGTGTAATCTTTGGTTGGTGTTTTAGTCCCTGGGAGCTCTGAGGGTACTAGTTAGTTCATATTGTTGTTCCTCCTATGGGGGCTGCAAACCCCTTCAGCTCCTTGGGTCCTTTCTCTAGCTCCTTCATTGGGGACCCTGTGCTCAATCCAATGGCTGTGAGCCTCTACTTCTGTATTAGTTGGGTACTGGCAGAGCCTCTCAGGAGACAGCTATATCAGGCTCCTGTTAGCCAGCACTTGCTGGCATCCACAATAGTGTCTGGGTTTAGTGATGGTATATGGGAAGGATTCCCAGGTGGAGCAGTCTCTGGATTGTCCTTCCTTCAGTCTCTGCTCCATACATTGTCTCTGCAACTGCTTCCATGGGTATTTTGTTCCTCCTTCTAAGAAGGAATGAAGTATCCACACTTTGGTCTTCCTTCTTCTTGTGTTTCTTGTGGTTTGTGGATTATATCTTGGGTATTACAAGTTTCTGGGATAATATCCACTTATCAGTGAGTGCATACCATGTGTGTTCTTTTGTGATTGGGTTACCTCACTCTAAAAAATGGGGTACAGAGCTAAACAAAGAATTCTCAACTGAAGAATACTGAATGGCTGAGAAGTACCTAAAGAAATGTTCAACATCCTTAGTAATTAGGGAAATGCAAATCAAAACAACCCTGAGATTCCACCTCACACCAGTCAAAATGGCTAGGATAAAACACTCAGGTGACAGCAGATGCTGGAGAGGTTGTGCAGAAAGAGGAACACTCCTTCATTGCTGATGGGATTGCAAGCTGGTTCAACTACTCTGGAAATCAGTTTGGAGGTTCCTCAGGAAATTGGACATAGTACTACTTGAAGACCCAGTTATACAACTCCTGAGCATATACCAGAAGATGCTCCAACATGTAATAAGGACACATGCTCCACCATATTTATAGCAGCCTTATTTATAATAGCCAGAAACTGGAAACAACCCAGATGTCCCTCAACAGGGGAGTGGATACAGAAATTGTGGTACATCTACACAATGGAGTACTACTCAGCTATTAAAAACAATGAATTTATGAAATTCTTAGGCAAATGGACAGTCATTACCTTTAGGTGACTCATGCACTCTCTCTTGCTTCTCTTCTGGGGACCTGCAGTGGCCTGCCAGAAATGCTGACTATGAACAGGACACATTTCCTGGCTAATGAAGGTAGGGAAGACACAAGTAGAATATGTCCACTTCAGAGACAGGGTCTGCTTTACCTCTCTCAAGGGCTACTGAAAGTGAATTATAAACCACATATGGTAACCTATGGCTGTAATCCCAGCACCCCATGGAGGAGTTCACAACAGGAAAATCTAATGTGTGAAGTCAGTCAGGGAAATATTACTAAAATGCAAACAAACAAACCAACAAATAAACAACAAATGTGAGTGAGCAATAAGGAAGACTGGAAATGCACTCTCAGCTTGAAGCAAAGGTACTAGAAAAATATAATGAATCAAGAACGCATCTGGGGGAATCAATGAATCTCCAGGATGTGATCTCAATATAACATTTTACAATTTATTGATTTTTTTTTTCAATAAAACCTTGCCATGTAGCCCTGGCTAGCCTCAAACTCATGACACTTCTGACTTTGCAACCCAAATGCAGGGATAATAAGCATGTATCATAGCACCTCCAACAAATATTATATATCTTAGAGACTTTTGTCAATAAAAATGAAAGTGCTATGTTCTCAAAGGCTTGAACCGGGATATAAAAGTATAAATATTTATATAATGTAGTGACTTTAAACACTTTGACATTAATCAATCCAACTTAGTCATTCTTATCTTTATTCATCCAACATATATTTTTTGAATTTTATGTGCAAAGACAATGAAGAGCACATGAGAGATATAAAAATTAATAAAATACTTTTGTTCACAAGAATATACCAACTAATGAGGCAAGTATAGGCTAAATTAATTTAGAGGTCACTTAAATTAATTTCAGGAATGACGTACAAATATAGAACTATGGGGATTCCAGGGAAATGTGACCGTTGGGATGCCAATGAGGAGAGGCTTTGGGACCTGAAGAGTTTGGAGGGTCTCAGATAAGAACAGCCCCAGAAAAAGCAATCTATCATCAAATCCAGAAAAAATACTGACTGCTGCACAGCTGAACATGTTCAGTACATTGAATTTAAAATACAAACAGGGCAGTAGAGTGGACATGGCTAGCAGCACACAGATCGCTTATCCTGAGGAGGAGGGGAGAGGAGAGCCAGGGTCAGCTCAAGTCCTGTCTCGTCTGCCATCTTCATATAGGTTAGTGCGACTTGGAGATAGAAGACTACCTATTGTAGTCAATGAACTGTCAAGTATGAGATGCTGTCCATGTAGCCATGACCAGTCAGTCCCTCTGGTTCCCTCCTCCTGTGGCTTGTGCACCCCCAAACCTCACACAATGTTGTGACTTTCTTAGGCAAAGTTCAGCAGTGTGAGTAGCAGAGTTTCTCCATCCATCTGAATGTTTCTGAGTGCAGCTTGCTGAGTTTACTCTGCAAGTGTTGTATTCCTTCTGTGCTTGCTCTCCCCTATCTGTGCTTCTTTAGATGTGGCAGACTAGGATAATTTAAAGACATCAGAATAAATTTTCATAGCTGATACTCATGGTTGGTTACTCTTTCCACATGGGTAATCTACTTGCCTAAAAATTTCACTCATTTTAGAATTTACAAAACAGTGTGCACCAAGAAATATAAAATGTAAATCATGTAAGAGATGTAAAATGTATAAGAGCTAAAAATGATTAAGAGAAAACATGTATACAAAATGAAAGTAAAATCTTTCGCCTTTCAACAAACAAACAAGCATAGAACCCAACGAAAAAACAAAAAGCACTGACCAGATCAGAACAATTAGCAGAGTTAAGCTACACATCTCCTGACTGATGAAACATTGAGTAGGGTAAAAACTCATGCATTGAGTATAGGGATAAAGATGTGTCTGCATAGGGAACCAGTCCCATCTCCTGTTAGCGAATTGTATGCTGGGAATATTGCTGTACAAGGTAGGAGGTAGACTGGATTTGAATGAACACTGATGCTTCTGGCTTCCTAATTGAAGGAAGATCTCTGTGTTGGAGATGATGGTAATGAACTCATGAATCTAGAGCATGTGATAGTGCTGGGTTCTCAACTGGTTGTGTACGTGAGCCCCTAATCAATTAGAGCCATCCTGGTGCATGGAGTACTAACATTGTCATTTCTGAAAGATGCTCAAGAAACCCCAATGAATTGGGAGCCAGTGCCCCAGGCTCCAGTGCTCCAGGCTGAAGCAAGGAATCTCACTGCTCATTGGCTACACATGCATCCTCTCTACCATCACATCTACGCACAAGACCCAGATGTGTATTACTGTCACTTTTAAATAAATTGGCATATCTGTGCCTTTTTATTATGCTAGGTACTTATCTAAGGAGTCTATACACATTTTAACACACAGTGATCAAAACCCATCTTAGCAGATGTGAATTATGGTTTCCTCAGCTTATAGAGAAGAAACTAGTATGGACTTCACTAAAGTCACACAGCCTCTACGTGGAGCTATGACCCCAACCTGTCTGACATCAGAGTCCCTGCTTCTAAGCATTAAAATTTGCCAACTCATTTACACATTTTTTTTCAAATATGTCCTGTATCTCCACACATAAAGCTTTTAAATCACATTTATCCACAAAATGCAGAAAATAAAATTCCACTTGGAAATGACTTGTCAAAAAGATATATATGCAGCATTTATTTTCACAAAACACTTTCCTGATTATGTGCTCTCAGTGTCAGCATCCAGTCTCTGCAGAAGCCACTGGCATTCTCAGATGTGCTGTGTCACATGGTGCTTCATCTCAGGCTTATGCAGTCACTGCAGGACTGCTGCAGCCCAGCGCATCTGGAGAGGTGACCAAAGCCAGCCTACAAATTGAGCAGGCGCTGAAAAACACCGCACTGCTGAGTGAGGCTGTAGGAGTTGTGCTGTTTTTAAAATTAAAAAATGATTCTTTTATTGTTGTGGTTACTGGCAAAGACGAGCCAGTGCTGCTGAGCATTCTGTTACAATGATTAATCCCCCAGCCAATGAAAGTGTTTACTGTGTGCTGACTTTGTGTTAAATGCTGCTCTAGTGCTTCCCACAAAGCCCACACCAGACCCCAACTAAGGATGCTGACATGGGAGCAGAGAGGCTGAGGAGTTTGCTAGTATTGCACTCAGGCAGTGCAGATCAGGGTGGGCACTGGGCAAGTGAGCTCCAGTCCCAGGCTCTTCATACACACACAGTACTACACACAAGAACTCCACCACCATCTTGGAACATGCATGACCTAGAGAGAATCATAGCTGGCCTCACCACTCACAGCATTTACAATAGCCTACAGTAAAATAAAGTTGATTTTATAATAAAATGATGAATACCTCCATATATTCAGAGATGGGTATTTTATAAACATGAAAAATAGCAAAACATAACATCTGAAAGATAATGTGGGCAATATAGTACCCTGTAGAGTGTAGGTTGTTTCAACTCATGGCTACTCCACTGACTAGGATTGTGGTTGTTTACTGCCACCCAGCATCACAAAAGAGGATCTGATCACATATTGCCAACCTTGGAAGAGATCAAGGTTAAAACTGAAGGCTGGGATGTAGCTTCGTGGTAGAACACTTGTCTAGCATGCTTCATTCCCCACATCACAATAAGCATAGGAAAACACATGTATGCATGAACATAAATCACAAGTATAATTTCTGTTTCATTTTGACTTGATTTGGGAACAAACTCTTTTTATATTACTCAGGCTGGGCTCAAAGTGGCAATTCTACTGCCTTGGCATCCTGAGGGCTGGGACTATAGGCATGTGCCACTATACCAAACCAAAGCAGTTTCTACTGGATTACACATCACTTTTGCAGCACTGTGAAATCAATAATCCTACCACAAACCATAGGTCAGGAAGGTATGTTCCAGGCTCTACAATGACAAGACAAATACAGCTTGTGAAGAAGTTGAGAAACACCCACCACAACCTAGTGACCAGCAAGGGCCAGCTCTCTATCTAAGTCTAAGGAAAAGCAGAAAAGGATGAGCTAAAGATATCCTGGGATGCTAGAAGGAAATAGTTCATCTGATAGAGTATTGATTTCAAAGAGCTAATCCCCATGTCCAAGCTATGAAAACAAAGGTGGAGAAAAAGAGGCAGAAGTGATCTTGAAACACAAAAAGTCCTCAGTCTGAGATGTGATTGATGACCCTTGAAGATCTTCAAGGTTGTGCAGGGAGTACAGCATTAGATTGGTGGATCCTCACAAGGAACTATATATATGTAAAAGAATCTAGAAGGTCTGTTATCTACTGACAATGAAATGAATGTTGATTATTTATAAGAGATACTCAACATAAGGCTTCCTGGACAATGAGAAATTTAGTAGACAGAACCAATGGAACATACTGGTTTAAAAGAAGAAATAGGATTTCCCTCTAAGCAAGGGGAAAGGACAGATGTAAGAGAAAAGACAAATAGGAAAGCTGGCTTGTACTAACAATCTCACCAACTGTTTTTCTTTTTTCTTTTCTTTCTTTCTTTTTTTTTTTTTTTTTTTTTTTTTTTTTTGAGACAGGGTTTCTCTGTGTAGCCCTGCTGTCCTGGAACTCACTCTGTAGACCAGGCTGGCCTCGAATTCAGAAGTCCGCCTGCCTCTGCCTCCCAAGTGCTGGGATTAAAGGTGTGCACCACCACTGCCCGGCTCGCCAACTGTTTTTCATACAGAGTTTGTATCACTGGCAACTCATTGGCCAATATTATGTTGCTTTGTGTTTTCAGATGCATGGTCTATTAACACAGGAGGGTCAGTGTCACGTGTGTTTCCAACGTATCTATGACAAGCAGGTGAGTGGACTTTACTGGGCTTGGACTTTCTTTGTGGCTACAGCAGTGGCTGCACTTTAAAGGGGCTGCAATGCTCTACTGCCCAAACCCAGAGTCCCTATCCTGTTCCACGGGACCCCTTGACTTCTTTACACCCAGCATGTAATTCCCACATTTGGGTTGGACTCAACTCAGCACTAACAGCATGTTTGCAGGAGTGGGGAGAGCATATCCTCGAGAGACCTAGGTGTATGTTTTCCCATTTTCACTGGAAAATAAACCACCAGTCATGATCACTGGCCTCAAGCATGTCTAGCATTTCCTCCCCTCCCCATCAAAAATTAAAATTTTAAGCTCTTAAGCACATAATTTTCATAGAATATGTAATTTAACAACACATATTTAATACACATATGTTTATACTTAACAACTCAATAAGAATGTACATATTACTGTCTCCTGAGAATACTGACACAGAGTATAAAAATAGGCCAAATAGCACAATTTGCACAAAGGTGGGTCACACCCAGAGCTCGTAATTTTGAGTGAGGATGGGATGTTTGGAGAATGTTCACAACATGTCTTCTTTAAAGAACTTTCTACTCCTGGGTAAGATGGCAGACTAGAATGAGTAGCTCATTACAGTATGGGAATTAGAGGGAGTAAGAATATTTTATCACACAGTCTTCAATTTGTCTAACTTTGGAATGATTCAGTCAGCACCACAACAGATGTCATGTACCACTGGACATGTGGATTTTACTATGAGCTGGACTTGCTGTCTCAGCAATCCCAAGGACAGCAGTGTCCCTTCCACAGCCGGCGTGCCCTGGGCCAAGGAGGTTAGGAGATCCTTGCCAGGAAATCTATGAAAACAGTAATTGTAGGGATTTCATAGAAAGGGTTCCCAGGGACTGCTGCCAGGGCCACCACCAGCACCTGGACAGGAACAGGCAAAGCTTCAGGAGCTAATCACAAACTCTGAAGATAGCTGTGGGTACTGCATGGCTCCATAAATTGCTCCTGACCCTGGAGGCACACAGAGATTGTGACTGGGTGGAATTAGCCTTAGCTACCCACAGCCAACAGAACAGAGTTCAGAAAATGCCATACACAAGGGAAGCTGGGAGCCCACACAAGAAGAATGGGGCCATTGAAAAGCAATACCGAATATAGCCCAGACTAGGACCAAGGAGCCCAGGCAGCAGAACAGCCAAGGGGAGGAAATCAACGCTCAGACCAGTGACCTCATTTTCTTCTACTTCCACCCAGTGCTCCTTCCCTACTGTAGCTATTGTTCATCTGCCAGGGATTCATTATCTAATATCTCCCGTAGCTCCGCTCCTACCCTAAAGCTTTCACAGATACAGACAGCACTGCTGCAGGCCAACACTGCCCTACAGCTCCATGCTTCTCTATCTCTCTTCCAGTCTCTCAATCCCATTCCAATTCCTATTCCATTTGTCAAACTGACCTGTTTGTAATATCCTGGTACATATCATTACCTCTTCTCTCCAGTCCACTGTTACATAAAGTCCCACACATATACTTGGTTTTCTACTGCCTCAATTATTCCTACTTTGTGTATGTCTCTCTTCTCTACTCCTCACCTAACAACTTAGTACTTATCACTGCTCACCGTGATTGCTGCCTCTTCTTTTCTTTTTCTTTGAAACCAAACTTACATCTTAGGACCATCAAGGGTCCCTTTACTCCCTATAAACTAATCAACAAGGGTCTGTTTTATAGTAACCTGCCACTCTATTACTAGAATGTGCCAAGTACTACTGGACAGTGGCTGTTGCTGCAAAATGTAATTAACTCATATGGACAGACTTCAGATAGCATCTAGTAGCCAGAACACCATTTTAACAGACAAGAACATCACCACAACTGTACTACAACCTAGTCTCTCCAAGCAATGCAAATAGATCCACTAAGAGAATAAAGGCAACCTGAATTACAAAAACAAAGACAAAAATAAAAACAGTAGCAGCCAATCTTAGCCAATAACTTAACCCTAGATGGGCAGATCCTAGGAACATGTTATACAATAACATGAAAAACCAAGATAACTTATCTCCTCCCAAAATTAATACCTCCATATAAAGGCTGCTGATTAATCTCCTCCCAAAATTAACAAGTCCATGTTAATGACCACTGATTAAAATGACATAGATGAGATTCCAGATACAGAGTTCAAAGGAATGATTATAAATGTAGTAAAACATCTAAGAGGACTCGAATATTTACTGAGGATGCACGGACAACTGAATGAAATACAGAAATCAATCCGCAACGTAACACAATTTAACAAGAGATAGAAATACTGAAGAAAACTCAAACCAAAATGATGATAGGAATAAAAAACACAAATATCAAATAAAAAGCTTAGCATAAAGCCTCACCAACAGAATGGACATGTAGAAAACAGAATATCAGGGCATGAAGACAAAAGAGAAAATTTGAGTCATATAGTCAAAGTCAATGATAAATTTTAAAAATAGAATTTCCCAAATGTAATGACAGAAAGGCTCATTTAGATACAAGTGGCAACATAATATCAAATCTATCCAAAATAGAAATTCCTTATATCATATCATAGCTAAAACATTAAATGTATAGAACAAAAAAAGTATACTGAATACCATAAAAGAGAAGAGTCAAGACACATAGGAAGGTAAGCCATCATAACTGTTTAACTTTGTAGTCCAAACCATGAAACACGTAGGGCTTGTACTCGTGCCTTTCAACTTCCACACTAATCAACCTAGTCTAATCTACCCAGAGAAACTACCTGTCATAATTCACAGTAAAAGAAAACCTTTCCAGCATAGTAGCAGGCTAAAGGCAGTAATGACCACAGAGCCAGCTCTATAGAGCATGGTAGAAGGAATGCTTTAGTCTGAAGAGATACATTCAAGAAACTACATGAGAAAAAAACAAGTGGTACTATGGCACTGTTTAAGTCAGGGTTCTCTAAAGGGACAAAATTTGTTAGAATAGATATGTATACTTGTATATGTGTATATTAGAGTGGTCTATAGACTTAGAGACTACAGTCCAAGTCTAAAAATGGTTGGCTCCCAATGGAAAGGCAAAGATTTGGTTCAGCCCATGAGACTAGATGTCTCAACAGTCCTAATTTGGCACTAATTTGAAGGAAGTCCTGCAGAGGTGCAACTCTTCAGAGTACATTGGAATCATCCAGAATAAGTGGGTTCCAATCCCAGTGAAAAGAATGCCTTAGCAACAGAATGGATGAAGTTGACAGTGAGAGTGACGACAAGTAGGTCAAAAAAGAAGCCTCCTCTTCTATGACCTTTTTTATGGGCTGCCACCAGTAGGTGTGGCCCAGATTTGGGGTGAATCGTCCTACCTCAAATAATCAAACAAGGAAAAAAATCTCTCACAGGGATGAGGGATGGTGGAAGGGAGATATTAGTTAATAACTGATGTAGTCTAGATGTCAAGATTAGCCATCACAGTCACATAAAACAAAAGACCAAGAAACTCCGCATCACAACTAAAGCAACAAAATGACAGAGAACAATATGTACCTGTCAATTCTATTTCTGAATATCAATGTTCTCAATTTGTTCATCAAAAAAGAAAAAATAGACTAGCACACAAGGTTAGTAAGCAGAATCTCTTTCCATGTCTCCAAGAAATACAATTTACCACCCAAGACGAACACTGTCCTTAAAAAGTATTCTAACCAAGCAGACCAAGAAACAAGCACGTGTTGGCTCTTCTAATATCTGACAAAATAGACTTCACACTAATTCTTGTCCAAAAAGATAAGGAGGGTTCCATCCTACTGAGCAAGAAATAAATCAATCAAGAGAAAATTACAATTCTAAATATAAACACATAAAATATATGTGCATCCAATTCTGTAAAGCAAACATTCTTAGATTTAAAACCACAGTTTAGTGCCAATAGGGTAACACTGGGTGATTTCAAAATCTCACACTCCTCACCGTTAGACAGATCAACTATGCATAAACTGAACACTAGAATTAAATGAAACACTGATCAAATAGTCTGAACAGACATATATAGACTATTCCTCTAAAATACCAAAGAACACACATTTATCTCACATTTATCTGAGCACTCCACAGAACCCTCACAGATCAAATTAAGACACAAATCAAAATTCAATAAATATAGAAAACATTAACAATATCCCATATCTATCTGACCACAATGGAGTGAAGCTAGAAATCAACAGCACAAGAAAGTATTAAAATACACAAATTCATGGAAGCTAAACAACACATTATTGAATCATGAATAGATTATTGCAGAAATTAAGAACTAAAAGGACCTATAATTAAATGCAACATATTCAAATCCAAGGGATACAATGAAGGCAATCTCAAGAGGAAAATGTATAGCCCTAAATGCCTACATTACAAAGCCAAGTCAGTTGTAGTGGCACATATCTTCAATCCAAACCCTCGGTGGGCAGAGTCAGGAAGAGGTTTTTTTGAGTTTGAGCCCAGGCTGGTTTACATAGTAAGTTCCAGGACAGGGCTTTGTACAAGGATACTGTTCTGCCCAACTTCCACCACCAAATCAGAGACATCTCAAATAAATGATTGGATGATTAAACTTAGGGGATCAGAGAAGCCATAGCATGCTAATCTCAATCCCCAAATCAGCACATGGAGAGAAATAATGAAGGTCAGGGCAGAAATAATGAAATACAAAGAGAGGGGGTTGGGAGGAAAGAGGGAGAGAGAGAATGTATTTATACGAATCAACTTAAGAATGAGTTTGGAGGACACCTATCAAGAACTCTGTGACCAGCCAACAAAACTAAAAGAACAAAGCCACATGAACAGAATTCCAACTCTAACAACAAAAATAACAGGAAGCAACAATTACTTTTCCTTAATATCTATTAATATCAATGGTCTCAATTCCCCAATAAAAAGACATAGACTATCAGGCTGTGTACGTAAACAGGATCCAACATTTTGTTGCATACAGGAAACCCACCTCAGGGACAAAGACAGACACTACCTCAGAATAAAAGGCTGGAAAACAATCTTCCAAGTCAATGGTCCCAAGAAAAAAGCTGGAGTAGTTATTCTAATATCGAATAAAATCGACTTTCACCCTAAAGTGATTGAAAGAGATAAGGAGGGACACTTCATATTCATCAAGGGTATTATCTACCAAGATGAACTCTAAATTCTGAACCTCTATGCACCAAATGCAAGGGAATCTACATTCATAAAACAAACTTTACTAAAGTTCAAATCACACATTGCACCGCACACAATAATAGTGGGAGATTTCAACACTCCACTCTAAGCAATGGACAGATCATGGAAACAGAAACTAAACAAAGACACAGTGAGACAAACAGAAGTTATGAAACAGATGGATTTAACAGATATCTAAAGAAATTTTTATCCTAAAACAAAAGGCTATACCTTCTTCTCAGCACCTCATGGTACCTTCTCCAAAACTGATCATATAATTGGTCACAAATCAGATAAAAGAAGACTGAGATAATTCCTTGCATCCTATCAGATCACCATGGACTAAGGCTGCTCCTCAATAACAACATAAACAATAGAATGCCCACATACACATGGAAGCTTAACAACACTCTACTCAATGATAACTTGGTCAAGGAAGAAATAAAGAAAGAAATTAAAGACTTTCTAGAGTTTAATGAAAATGAAGCCACAACATACCCAAACTTATGGGACACAATGAAAGTAGTCCTAAGAGGAAAACTCATACCTTTAAGTGCCTCCAAAAAGAAACTGGAGCGTGCATGCACCAGCAACTTGACAGCACACCTGAAAGTGATAAAACAAAAAGAAGCAAATTCACCCAAGAGGAGTCAAAGGCAGGAAATAATCAAACTCAGGGCCAACATCAACCAAATAGAAAAAAAAGAACTATACAAAGAATCAACCAAACCAGGAGCTGGTTCTTTTGAGAAAAATCAACAAAATAGATAAACCATTAGTCCGCTAACTAGAGGGCACAGAGACAATATCCTAATTAACAAGATCAGAAATGAAAAGGGAGACATAACAACAGACACTGAGGAAGTCCAAAAAAATCATGAGAGCCTACTACAAAAGCCTATACTCAACAAAACTGAAAAACCTGTATGAAATGGACAATTTTCTAGACAGATACCAGGTACCAGAGTTAAATCAAGATCACATCAATGATCTAAACAGTCCCATATAAGCTCATGAAATAGAAACAGTCATTAATAGTCTCCCAATCAAAAAAAAGCCCAGGACCAGATAGGTTTAGTGCAGAGTTTTATCAGACCTTCAAAGAAGACCTAATACCAATATTCTTCAAACTATTCCACAAAATAGAAACAGAAGGAACACTACCCAATTCATTCTATGAAGCCACAATTACTCTTATACATAAACCACACAAAAACCTAACAAAGAAAGAAAATGTCAGACCAATTTCTCTTATGGATATCGATGTAAAAATACTCAGTAAAATTCTTGCAAACTGAATCCAAGAACACATCAAAACGATCATCCCCCATGATCAAGTAGGCTTCATCCCAGGGATTCAGGGATGGTTAAATATATGGAAATCCATCAAAGTAATTCACTATATAAACAAACGCAAAGAAAAAAAAAACATGATCATCTCAATTACATGCTGAGAAAACATTTGACAAAATCCAACATCCCTTCATGATAAAAGTCTTGGAAAGATCAAGAATT
>NW_022196913.1:40729384-40732341 GCF_008632895.1 Mastomys coucha | reverse complement strand
AGCAGATGCTGGAGAGGTTGTGGAGAAAGAGGAACACTCCTTCATTGCTGATGGGATTGCAAGCTGGTTCAACCACTCTGGAAATCAGTTTGGAGGTTCCTCAGGAAATTGGACATAGTACTACTTGAAGACCCAGTTATACAACTCCTGAGCATATACCAGAAGATGCTCCAACATGTAATAAGGACACATGCTCCACCATATTTATAGCAGCCTTATTTATAATAGCCAGAAACTGGAAACAACCCAGATGTCCCTCAACAGGGGAGTGGATACAGAAATTGTGGTACATCTACACAATGGAGTACTACTCAGCTATTAAAAACAATGAATTTATGAAATTCTTAGGGCAATGGATAGATCTGGAGAAGATCATCCTGAGTGAGATAACCCAATTCCAAATGAACACACATTATGCACTTTCTGATAAGTGGATATTAGCCCAGAAGATCGGAATACACAAAGTACAATTCACAAACCATAAGAAACTCAAGAAGGAAGACCAAAATGTGGATACTTCATTCCTTCTTAAAAGGGGGAACAAAATACCCACGGAAGGAGTTGTAGAGACTAACTATGGAGCAGAGACTGAAGGAAGGACAGTTCAGGCTGATATAGCTGTCTCCTGAGAGGCTCTGACAGTACCCGACTAATACAGAAGTAGAGGCTCACAGCCATCCATTGGACTGAGTACAGGGTCCCCAATGAAGGAGCTAGAGAAAGGACCCAAGGAGCTGAAGGATTTGCAACCCCTTAGGACAAACAACAATCTGAACTAATTAGTACCCTCAGAGATCCCAGGGATAAAACTCCAGTCAAAGAGTACACATGGTGGGCTCCAGCAGCATATGTATAGCAGAGGACGGCCTAGTCAGTCATCAATGGGTGGAGAGGCCCTTGGTCCTGTGAAGGTTCTATGCCCCGCTGTAGGGGAATGCCAGGGCCACTAAGCAGGAGAGGGTAGAGTGGGAAGCAGGGGGAGGGAACAGGGGTTTGTTTTTGTTGTTGATTTAAAATTTTTTTTCAGAGGAAAACTGGGAAAGGAAATATCGTATAACATGTAAATAAAGAAAATATCTAATAAAAAAAAGAAAAAAAAAGAATGAGTTTGGAGGTTGGAAAGATGGTTCAGCAGTTAAGAGCACTGACTGCTCTTACAGAGGTCCTGAGTTAAATTCCCAGCAACCACATAGTGGCTCACAGCCATCTGTAATTTAATCCAATGCCCTCTTCTGGTGTGTCTGAAGACATCTACATCGAACTCATATACATAAATAAATCTTTAAAAAAAGAATGTGTCAGTTCTTTGAAAAGATAAATAAAATTGAGCAAACTTCAGCCTAATTAACTAAAAGGAATAGAATACCCTAGTTAATAAGGTTAGAGCTAAAAAGAGAAACATTATAATAGACCATGAATATGAAGACATACTTTAAGAAATATAAAATCCACTAAATTGGAAAACCTAAAAAGCGAGGGATAAATTTCTAGATGCAAATGAACTGAGGAAGTTAAACAGATGAAGGGATATCTCTAAACAGACATATAGCAGCTAACAAGATAGAAAAAGTGATTACAACTCTTCCACCTAAGAAAAGCCCACCGGCAGAAGGAGTTAGTGCAGAATTCTACCAGCCTTTAAAAAAAATTAACACCAATATTACTCAAATTATTTCGTATAATCTAAAAAGAAAGATCATCTCTAGAGACTTGTTATGAAGGTAGTATTACCTGGATAACAAAATCTGAGAAAGATCCAACAACAGCAACAAAACCCAAAGATTTATAGGTCAATATCCCTGATGCAAAAATTCCCAACAAACCAAACCAAATGAAACAAACAAACAAACAAACAAAAAAACCTACTTGTAATTCACATTTAAGAAAATATCTGTCAGATCATTCACCATGATCACACAAGTTTCATCCAATGATGCAGGGATGGTTCAACATATACAAATCAATAAACATAATTCACCACATAAATGGACTCAATGACAGAAATCACATAGTCTTTTCCGTTGAAGCAAACAAAATAGGCCTTTAACAAATTCAACACTGCTTCATGAAGAATCCTGAATAGACTAGGGATGGAGGGAACATATATAAAGATAATAAGCCTATAACAAATATATAGTCACCATCATGTTAAATGGGGAAAATTTCAGAGAATTCCTACTAAGATCAGAAACAAGACAAGGGTGTACACTTTAGCCCCTCTTAAATAGATACAGTGCTTGACATTCTAGATAAAGCATTAAAACAAAAAAAGGAAACAAAAGAATACAGATAGGGCCAGTCAGATTTAGCAACGGCAGGTAGCACAAGAGTTAACCAGATGGCCGGGGGCAAGCGTACGAAAATAAACAACACAAACCAAGGTCACTTGCCATCATTCTCCTACCATAGCAAGTCCTGGACACACCATCACACTGGAAACACAAGATTCAGATATAAAATCACTTATCATGATGATGATATAGGACCTTAAGAAAGACATAAATAGCACCTTCAAAGAAATACAGGAGAACACAGGTAAAGAGCTAGAAGCTCTTAAAGAGGAAACACAAAAATCCCTTAAAGAACTACAGGAAAACACAATCAAACAGGTGAAGGAAATGAGCAAAACCATCCAGAACCTAAAAGTAGAAATAGAAACAATAAATAAATCAGAAAGAGAGACAACCCTGAAGATACAAAACCTAGGAAAGAAATCAGGAGCTATAGATGCAAGCATCACCAACAGAATGCAAGAGATAGAAGAGAGAATCTCAGGGGCAGAAGACACCTTAGAAAACATTGACACAACAGTCAAAGAAAATGCAAAAAGCAAAAAGCTCCTAACCCAAAACATCCAGGAAATCCAGGACGCACTTAGAAGACCAAACACAAGGATAATAGGTATAGAAGAGAGTGAAGACTCCCAATGTAATGGGCCAGTAAATATCTTCAACAAA
>NW_022196913.1:40723158-40728098 GCF_008632895.1 Mastomys coucha | reverse complement strand
AACCTGTTCTCTGTGGGCTGAGAATGAAGTCACTCACTCAAAAAAAAAAAAATACATATAGGATAGGAAGACGTTAAAGTATGTCTATCCATAAATTACAATGCAGACACATCTCACATCCGAAAGAGTCCAACAAAAAAATTCTTAGACCTAAAAGCCACTTTAGCAAAGTGTCAGGTTATAAAATTAATCAATAGCCCTCCCATATAGAAAACATAAACAGTGAGAAGGAAACATTTCTATTCAGAGTAAAATACAATGAGTCAAAGATTTCAGTGTTAGACCTGAGACTTCACTCTCGTAGGAAAAGAATAGAGACAACATTTCAGGATCCAGGCTCAGTCTAGTGCAGCTCTCAGATATCCTTAGAGAAGTTTCCTTGTGCAGTGGGCCATGGTTAACACACAAACTCACAACGGGTCAAAATGCAGAGAACAAGTGTCAGTGGAGTGCTCAGCTACACATGAGCATCTACCTATATCACTCTCGCACTAAGGTTAGTGACCACCCCCTAGAAAAGGGCTTGAGATACTGTGCTAGTGACCAGAGGGGCTGAGTCAAGCAGTGTTTTCTACTCATTAACTCACAGGAATTGTGGTTATCTGCACAAGACCTGCACAAGATCAAGTTAGGTAACATCTGAGCATGGAGTGGGAAGGATTCATGAGCCCTACCATCAACAGTAGAGCTACAGGGAGCTAATGAAGTCTGGTGGAGGGAAGAATCAGATTTCTTTTAGGATGTGGTCCCTGACAACAGGTCTACTACACTTCAGTGGATGGCCTCACACAAGGAAGTACATGGACAACACTAATTAGAGTGTATGGGCTATTAAATCAAAACAACAAAAAAAGAGGTGGTGTGTATTGGGGAGGAGTTATAGGGAGGGATAGAAGGTGAATATGATTAAAATACATTGTATGAACTTCTTTTTTTCTTTCCTTTTTAATTGGTTATTTTATTTATTTACATTTGAAATGTTATCCTCCTTCTGAGTTTCCCCTCCACAAGCCCCCTATTTCTTCCTCCCTTTCCCCTCCTCTGAGGGTGCTCCCCCACCTGCCCACCCACTCCTGCCTCAATGGCCTAGCGCTCTCCTATCCTGGGTCATCAAGCCTCCACAGGACTGAGGGGCTCGCCTCCCAGTGATGCCCAATAAGGCCATCCTCTGCTACATATCCAGCTGGAGCCAGGGGTACCCCCTGTGTACTCTTTGGTTGGTGGTTTAGTCTCTAGGAGCTTTGGGGGTCAGTTTGGTAGATATTGTTGTTCTTCCTATGAGGTTGCAAACCCCTTCAGATTTTATAGTCCTTGCCCTAACTTCCCCATTGAACTTCTTAAAGAGTTAATATAAATATAAAAAGAAAGGTAGGCATTAAGGTTTCCATAGTCAATGAAGTCCAGGAAATGAAAAATGAAAATTCCCATTTTTTACTATAAGGCTTCTCAGAACCTTTTATAACCTTCTCAGAAAATGCTGTAGCATTTTCTCTGTCCAATCACATTAGGGCAGTGACAGGCCTGTGATTGGACAAGGATAGAGACATGGAGCTAGAGTTGGAGGAGGAAAAAGGGCAGAGAGCAAGAAGGGGAAGTCATCATGGAGACAGATGAGGAGGACGAGCCCCACCCCACGAGGTTATACAACCATGCAAAGGTTTTTACAAAATAGATTAATTGGGTTAGAATATTGTCCTTATTATTTGGTTCTGAAATTATTGTACTGGCATCTTGTAAATTGTGATTTTATTATTACATAAATCTGACTGGATGTTAAGGCATTAAGAGTTATGCTTTATTTACTGGGTCTTAGGTGCTAATTAGATGAATGATTGTGGGGGTGAGTAAAGAGTTGCATGTGAGCGAGATGTAAATGTTAGGAGAAAATAACAAAAACCCACTGGAATGTAGTATTGAGGTTGAATGGTATCTGCACAAGAACGTGGCCCGGCGGGAAAGCGCGTTTGTGGGGTGGATTCATTTTTTAATACTTCCTGCAACAGTAACTTCTTTTTGCTCTTCAAGGAAAGGGGAAGACATGTCTGACATTTTGTCATGCAATCTTCTGTATGGACTATTGTTCCATATAGAGGATGGTCCAAAATAGCAGTGCTTTGGTTTTGAATGAGTGATTTTTTTCCTAAGTATATAGAAAGCAAAAGAACAAAATAGCAAGCAGCAGAAGATCAGATGAGGCACTTACATAATCCAGCAGGAATGACTGGAGCAACTACATAAAGACAGCAGATGGAACTCCTGTGTGACAGAGGGTCCCAGGCAGAATTTCATCCCCCTATATGAGATTTTCAAGTAAAAGAACAACTATAGAGTAGAAAGTAGATAGCAAAACTTCATCAATTTGGAGCCTAAACATCCAGTGAAGGCCACTAGGGTGGAGGCCCAGTGGGCCAGCCATGCTGGATCCTGATGAGTAGTTTCCAGGCATAGCAGAGCTCCAAGGCTGAGCTCCAGTGTCTCATGCCCAAGGCAGAAATGTTTCTACAGTAGGATACATAGCAACCACTGTGGGAAATGGTTTATTGTGTTGGAAATGGTTTAATGCTTATGAGGGTGCAGCATTTTAAGTCCCAGATGTTTTTTGATATTTCCTTTCCTCCCTGTTATAGAGCAGGGGTTAGGGTGGGCCAGGACTGAGAGTTTTGAATGATATTTGACATAACTGTACTTCAATATGAGATAATAAGGCCTCCTCACTCCCAGGAACCGTTTTCAAGATGTACAAAGAGCATGTGCCATTTTACCTGTAGAATTTACATCATAAATATAATGTGGTGGAAAGGATGGGTTTTAGAACATGTCCTGTTTAGCTTTTTGTTAACATGACAGACCTGGAGTCATATGGAAAGAGGAACTCTCAAATAAGAAACTGCCTCCAAGGGGCTGCAGAGATGGGTCAGTTGCTAAAAGCACTGGCTACTCTTCCAGAGGACCCGGGTTCAAATCTTAGCACCCACAGGGTCTTTCCCCTCACAACTAAGAACTCACAGCTCACAACTGTTGTTAATCCCAAAGATGGGAGGAGAAAGACCTCTGATCCACTTTATTATGGCCAAACTAATTACATGAGCTTAAGAAAAAGAAGGAAGGAAGCAAAGAAGGAAGGAAGGAAGGAAGGAAGGAAGGAAGGAAGGAAGGAAGGAAGGAAGAAAGGAAGGAAGGAAGGAAGGAAGGAAGGAAAAAAGGAAGGAAGGAAGGAAGGAAGGGAGAGAGGAAGGGAGGGAGGGAAGAGGGAAGAGAGGGAAGAAAGAGGGAAGGAAGGAAGGGAGGGAAGGAGGAATGAAGAGAAATGTCTTTGTAAAATTGGCCAAAAGGCAAACCTGTTGGGCACTTGCCTGATTAATGATTGATGTGGGAGTGCTGTAGCAACTGTGTGTGGTGCCACCCTAGGGCAGGAGGTCCTGAGCTGTCCAAGAGCTCAGGCGAACAAGCCACAAGGAGCAATCCATTAAGCAGTATTCGTATGTGGTTTTGCCTTCAGTTCTTATCTTGAGTTCCATTGCTTGGATTCCCCTGATGTGACCTGAGAGTTGTTTGCTGAAATAAAAGATTTCTTCCCCAGATTGTTTTTGACCATGGTATTTTATCACAATAATTGAAACTCTAACTGAGATAAAGCATAAAGAATAGAAAATATCAAATTATGAATCGAGCAATACAGATTTCAAAAAATAAATCAAGTGTTTATAACTTTGTATTTATGCAAGGGATATTTCATTTGTAGCAATCTATTAGTTTATGATGATACTGTTTCCTTATTACTTATAATATTCCTAATTGAAATATATCCCATATTATGATTCTATTCATATAAACTGGAACTAACTACAGCTAAAATACTTCTAACAGGAAAAATTGCACCTATATATTATATTTTAATGCTTAGTGATTGACATATTCATCAATACAATCTTATGAATTAATAATCACTATATTCCCATTTTAGGGATAAAGAAAACTAGGTGTGAAAAAGTCTAAATGGGGTAGGAGAGATGGCTCAGCAGTTAAGAGCACTGACTGCTCTTCCAGAGGTCCACATGGCAGCTTACAACCATCTGTGATACCATCTCAGTACCATGGGATCTGGTACTCTCTTCTGGTGTGCATATAGACAGACAAGATACACATATACATAAATAAACAAACCTTACTTTAATAACTTTATATTTAAACAAAGGTTCAGTGAATTGGGAACTGTCAAAGGGCTGCTGAGTGACTGATAGTGCGTTAGTCTGGTCTTTCCACTGAAATACAAGTGCAAGTGATATCAGTTACTAATGTGCAGGCTAAGGATGAGCATATCTTAATATTAAAAGTACTTTTGGGCTAGTGAGATGGCTCAGCCATTAAGAATACTTGCTACTCTTCCTCAGGACCTAAGTTCAATTCCCAACATTCACATAGCGGCTAACAACTGACTGTAATTACAGTTTCTGGAGAGTTGATACACTCTTCTAGCTTCTGTAGGCACTTGGTACTACATGGTATACAGATATATAGGCAAGAAAAACATCCATAGATACAAATAAGTTTTGTAGAATTTAAAAGTACTTTGATTTCTACTCATTAGACATCTGACGATTATTTTGTGTGACAATTCATACAGCCACCAATTAGGCACAGATTTTGATTATATATACATATGCATATGTATGTATGTATGTATGTGTAAATATAAAATCATAGTGGTTTTCAGGGAAAATACTAAAAACAAGGCTTCTAACCAATGTACTTTATGTAAACTATAGCACTGGAATTTTTAATACACCAAGAATTCTATCTAAAGTACCAACAGTCATTAATATAGAAATGTATTTGGCAAACACTTGAAGAATTGTCATCTCTTCTCAAACTCTTCCAAAATAATCAAAGAGAAAGGAACTACTTCCAAGTTCAATTTTAAGGTATTTTCCTCAAAACCT
>NW_022196913.1:40718486-40723148 GCF_008632895.1 Mastomys coucha | reverse complement strand
CTGCAAAAAAGGAACACTATGGGTCTGATATACCTCTAATAAACATAGATGCAAATTTTCTAAAACAAGAAAAGCACTACTCAATTCAACTAAATATCACATTTGAAAGAGGATACAGAAATGGTTCAACATATGCAATAGGACCAATGTGAGAGTCCAGATTAACAGAATGAAGGATAAAAATCACATTATCACCTCTAAAGACACTGAAAACACATTTGACAAAACCATCCCTTCAGAATAAAAACACTATACTTCAGGTATAGAGGTCTAACAGAAGAGATGACAACCTGGACTTAAACATCTAGTGTTTAGAAGGTATGTGGGCCAAATGTCATCCAAATAGTACTCCACCATAACTGTAGAGCTCCCCTCCCCTTTGATCTGCTGTAATAAGCAATATAAACAGACTGGGGGAAACATTCCTTTCTTTACGTAATCTTTCCCTTAACCATGAACTATCTCTTTGGACTTGGTATTTTAACTTCTTAAGAGAGACAGGCAGGCAGGCAGGCATGTGCGCGTAGCAGATAATAAGACATGTGCGTGCGCGCGCGCACACACACACACACACACACACACTTGGTTCCCATAAATTGACTTGCAAAAAGTAGTATGTTATATAGGAAACCTGGGAGAGATGGCTCTTCCAAAGGAAGACTCAGTCAATTTCCAGTATGGACCTGATAGTTCACAACTGTCTGGAACAGGATCCAGCACCCTCACACAGGCATACATGTAGTAAAAACACCAATTACATAGAAAACAAAGCAAAACAAAGACAAACAAAAAAACAAACAAAAGAGACTGCCAGGCATGGTGGTATACATCTTTAATCCCAGGATTTAGGAGGCAGAGACAAGAGGATCTCTGAGTTCAAGGCTAACCCGGTCTATAAAATTAATTCCAGGACAGCAGAGGGAGGAGGGGCTACACAGAGAATCCCTGTCTCAAAAAGAAAAAAATAAAAAAAACAAAAACAACAACAAACAACCA
Source organism: Mastomys coucha (assembly GCF_008632895.1). Classification (NCBI taxonomy): domain Eukaryota; kingdom Metazoa; phylum Chordata; class Mammalia; order Rodentia; family Muridae; genus Mastomys; species Mastomys coucha. Next base: position 40,722,152 of record NW_022196913.1, on the reverse strand, counting down.
AACAAAGCCCCCAAAGGTCTGAGTCTACTTGACTTTAAAATGTTAAGAAGTTGCTTGCTGACAGCTCCAAATGAATCTATTATCTTCTGCTACTCAATTGGTGATTCAAGACCTCATTTTTGTTTATTTGCTTGTTTTTCCAAGAAATGCTTAGTAGCAGATAATAAGGCTCTAGCAACAAAAGGAACACGTAGCAACACATAAACACTTACCATATGTAAAGTCTACGCAACAGTAAAAACATGAAAGGTTTCCCTCTACGTCAATTGGCAACAAGACAAGACACCCTCTCTCATTACTCTCCACCAACAAAGTCCTAGGGTTCATATAAAGCAAGTGAGCAAGAAAATAAATAAAACATGCCCTCACTAGGAAGGCGGAAGTTGTTTTTATTTGAAGATGACAGTATTCTACATACTTAAAATCCTAAAAACGTCATTGAAATCTGTTAGAGACAATAAATGAATTAATTCATGAGGTTGAAGGATATGTTAGTTGACATTTCTGTCACTGTGATAAAATCATGATCAAGGCAATCTATAGAGGAAAAAGTTTATTGGGCCTATAGTTCCAGACAGTAAAAGCCAATCATGATAGGGAGGTGTAGCTGCAAAAAGCCCACATAGCAGAAGCAGGAGGCTAAGAGCTTCCATCTTCAACTGCAAGCTGGAAGCAGGCACGGCCTTTTACTCTCAAAACCCACCCCCAATGATATACTCCAACAAGGTTATACCAGATTATGCCAAACAGGGATCAAGTATTCAAATGCTCAAAACGACAGGGGACATTTCTCATTCAAATCAGCACATATACCAAGTCAACATACAAAAATCAGCTACACTTCTATATAATAACAATGAATTGTCAAAAAAGAAAGAAAGAAAAGGAAGATTCATCGAAGAAAAATTTTGAAATAAATAAATCAAGGAAATGAAAGATTTATAAACTGAAATAAATTGAAGAATATACAAATAAATAAAAGGTATCTATCCTGTCTCTATTCATAGATTAAAAAATATTTCAAAACATTCATATTAGTAAATGTGTTCTATAAAGTCTATGAATTCAGTTAACATTCTAATAGGACTTTTATAAAACACAGAAAAAATGCTTGAACTAATATGTACAAAAGAATGGAAGGGCCACAGAATTCTTAAACCTAAAGAACAAAACTAATAAAATCATATTATATGCTTTTTATACTACATTAAAATCTAAACCTTATAGCAACATGGAAACAGACAGAGACAGATGGAACAAATAGAGAAATCAGAAATAAACCGACTTACCTGGGGTAATTTTTGACAAGGTTTCCAAAAGTACACATCAGGGAAAGCACAGGTCTCTTAAGCAATGGAGTTAAGATAACTGGATATCCACATGCAGAGAATGAATCTGAAAGCTTATCTTACAACCCATTTAAAAATTTACACCAAATTAATTACAAAGTTTTAAGAACTGAAACTTTAACTTCCTATAGGATAACACAGGAATAAGGCTATTGAGCACAGTATTATGAATGTATATGCATATATATGTATGTATAAATGTATGTATGTAGACATATTACATATATATGTGTGTATATGTATAAATATAAACAGATGTATATATTATATGACACCAAAAGTTTAGATAACAAAAAACAAAAATTAAGAAGTGCTTGACTACATCAAAAACATTTCATAGCAAAGAAAAAAATAATAAAAGGGCAAACTATGGGACAAAAAAATATTTGCAAACTTTTATCAAGGCAAAATTCTACAGACCAAAGAACCTCTGATACGTAGGCTTATTAAAGCAATAAAGAAGCAGGGCAGAGAGTAAGTGAATGAATGAACAAATGAACAAATGAACAACAGAATGACTGGCTCAGTCCTGGGACAAGCTCACACCTGCCAGAGGCTTAAAGTTGAGATCTCACTGTAATCAACATTTTGGCACTGTTTGCACCTTAACTTCCCTTATCTGTTCTTTTTGCTTTGACCTTTGTAGTTTGGGAAAGCTTAAAATTTTCTTTTATTATTATATATCCAATAAGAAATTAATAACCAAAATATATAAGGAACTATATAAAAGTAACAAAGCGAAATGACTCAATTTAAAAATTAGGCAAAGGACTCAAACATTTCTCCAAAGGAAGCCTATGAACAACAGTACTTGAAAGGATGCTCAATGCTAATGATGCAGGCAATGAGAAGTCACCTACCATCTCCTACCATGGCTATGAGGATGTAGACAAAAGGAAAGTTTTTGCTATGGGTAGGACTGAAACTGGTATAGTCAATGTGAAACCAATGTAGAGGGGCCTCAAGACTGAAAGAGAACTACCTTAAGTTCCAGCCATGTCAGGTCTGTGCATATATGCAAATCAGGGTCAGAAGAGGTCTGGGCTCGCGTTCATTATTACTGTACTACTACAGCAGCCAAGACGTAATAACAATCCAAGTGCCATAAATGAACGATAGATAGGGAAAATGCAGAGCTCTCTCTCTCTCTCTCTCTCTCTCTCTCTCTCACACACACACACACACACATACACACACACACACAACAAAAAAAACCTCTGAACAGTGGTAAATAAAAATTTGACTGTGGTAATTATTACAATAAAAACAGCACAGTCTATGCCTTAAATTCATATATTTATATTTCAGCTAAAAATTTCTAAATAAAAACAATACAAAAATAGATCAGAGAAAGCTTTTAATCCATACAAGAATAAACATTCACCTGAGACAATTCTTTTTCTGAACAGAGTCATTGCTTCAGGTCCCTGGAACTATGTTGTGATATGACAGAATATACAATGAAGAATATTACAGTAATGAAAATAAGGCATTTTTCTTCTCTGGGCTGCTCCTGTCATTTAGTTTCTGCATATCCTAATTCATATTCTGAGCAGCAAAGGAGCTGAGAACCGGTCGGTGTTTTATTAACCCGTCGCAGCTCCCCACTCTCAGCTCAGAGCTGCAGTTTCTAATTATGCATCTCACAGAGAAGCATCCCTGGTGGCTCTGCATGCACAGGATGTATAATGTAGCTTTTGTTTTCAGAGATTTATGTCAAAGACCTCTTCATTAAATGCTGTGGGAGGGTAGATGCAAGTCTATGATAGGTTAAAACAAAACCCAACATGCCGATAAAATAGTCATCCAGGAACTAAGCCAGTGAGAGCTCCTACAGTGATCTGTGTCCAAAGGCTGCACCACACACACACACACACACACACACACACACACACACACACACAGAGACACAGACTCATACTTGGAGACACACAAAGACACACACACAAATAGACAGATAGACACAAACATACAGAGGAAGATTGTTGGGAACTGGTCAGTAGGGTTTACATGGAAGTTCAACCAAGACTTTGTTGGTTATTCATTTGGTTTGAAGGTGGCGCTAGGGAGATGCTGTTGCTGTAAAGTGACCAGGTGTCTGTCAAGACTGCTGAATTCTGCAGCTTCTTGCAGCTTAGATGAGTCTGCAGCAATAGGATTAGGGAGAGTAGAATTCTGGCCAAAGAATAGCATCTAGAGCAAACAGCAGGGCTCAGGGCTGCCTCCAAGCTACAGTGACATCTGGTGAGGAGGAAGTTAGCCTGACATGCTAGGGAAGGTCAGAACAGAAACATCTGAAATTTTGCAGAATCTCCCC
>NW_022196913.1:40710371-40718306 GCF_008632895.1 Mastomys coucha | reverse complement strand
TCTCTCTCTCTCTCTCTCTCTCTCTCTCTCTCTCTCTCTCTCTGTCTGTCTTTCTGTCTCTGTCTCTCTCTCTGTCTCTCTCTCTCTCTCTTTCTCTGCAGTCCAGGCTGACACTGCCAGCAGGACTGCAGACCAGATGAGCAGAATTTCATCACGATTGTGCCTGTGGCACTGAACTTGCTATGTTTCCTGTTTTGGTCTCAGTTTCCTCTTCTGTAAAATGGGGCTATTAATACTTCAGTGTCTAGGCAACAAGCTTTTTATGTAACATCTTTACAACAGAGCCTGAAAGTAGGACATGAAGATCTGCTAAACAATAACTCTAGCAGGCAGGTGACTCATACCTTTAATGCAGGCACTAGAAAGGCACAGACGCAGATGGAGTTCTCTGAGTTCTAGGCCAACTTAGTGTACATAGCAAGTTCCAGGACAATGAGGGATACAGAGTGAGTCTCTGTTTCAAGAACAACAGCAAACAATTCTATTTGTAACTATAGTAACTACAAATGGTATAGTTTTTGTTACTAAACAATAAGTTTATTAATAATTTGAATATATCCATGCATCTCTGGAAGATATTTAAGATGCCATGCAAACAAAATTACCTAGAAGTGGCATCACATTTATTCATTTAATAGCTAGAGAAACTGAGGCAGAGTTAATCATGTATGACTCTTGTCCAAATCTTGCAAAAACTGCTCAACTGGCTATGAGCAGAGCAGACATTCAGTGAACACTGGTGGTCTGAGATCTATCTGTGCATGTAACAGACAGAAACTTCTATTATGTTCTAATTTCAATTTTACAGAGGGTGAGCAAGAACAGGCTATGCTTGGTACATGGAACCATTCTGTGTTCATACTACTCTAAGCAAAGGAACAGTTATCCATTGGCAACAAATTTGTAATATACTTTGATGATATACAGTGAGTGGCTGTAATGATGACCAAATGAGGGTTGATATATATCAAAGACACTGAAGCACAGCTAATTCTTAGAGCCCCTTATGTGTTGAGCCAACACTCACAGGCAGTTCCCTAAATGCCTCTAGGTGAGTGCTGCCTGAATGTACTCTGTTGTCAAAGACAAGCAAGCCAGCACGGTCCATCAGTGTCTGCAAGGCTGAATTCAGTTATTCTAGAGCACAATGACTTAAAAAAAAAATCAAAACTGTCATAATTTTTTTCTGAAAAACAGTATATATATTTTTTAAACTTTGAGAAGGTCATTTTGTTCATCTGGTGAAATATGATCAAAAGTTACCTTGAGGGGCACACACTGAAACTTAGTTGTCCAACGGCAAAGGCTCTGCCATGAACTGTCAGACAGGACTGAATGAAATTGCTGGTTAGTGACTGCTTTTGTATGCCTGCTTTTGGATGTAATAGATTTGGATGCCTCCAGAGCTATTTGTCAGGTCCTACTTGATGGTTGTGTTAACTCTGCACAAATTCCTTAATTCTCTAATATCAATTTTGCCATGTGTAAAACGTGCACTTGGTACTTCCTCTATGGACCAGCAGTAAAAACCACTCGAAAGCACCTGGCAAGTACTTGGCAGCTGCTGGGTGCTTGCTTGCTGTATAAAGGTTAGTGGTTACTCACAGGAAGGGAGCTGGCATCGCCTCTGAGGCTGAGTTAAATGCCTGAGTGGGGTGCCTCGCTCGCTCAGGATCACTTTCAGATGCACAGGAGAAACAGTCTCCCGCACAGGACCTGCTGCGCACAGGCAGAAGGCGCTTGCTTGGCCCCGACAGCAGTTTCAGCAAAGCAGCTGTTGGCTGTACAGGAACCCAGAGCTCAAAGCGAAGAATAAGCACAGCACACACCTTGCACACACCTGGCTACAAGACTGCCTGTGTGTGATGCTCAGAGAGACGGCGCCCCAAGGGACCATGTTCAGCAACACAACGGTGGCTTTTCAGCAGCACCACTTGCAGGCTACACATATGGCTGATTTGGGTTTTTAATTCCAAGTAAAAGAAAGCCCAGTTAAAGACTTTGAGTCAATCTTATCAGCACCATAACCTCCTTTCCTTTTTCTGTGTATATATTCTATTTTTCATTTTCAAGATGTGTACGCATATATGTATGTGTATATGTATGTACGTATGTATGTATGTATAAATTTTGAATTGCATTGTGTGTATATGTGTTTGTGTGTGTGTGTGTGTGTGTGTGTGTAGTGTAGTGTACATGGAGGCCAGAGGAGGGCATTAGATCCTTTGGAAATAAAGTATACAGGAAGTTGTGAGCTACCCAGTTTGGGAGCCAGGAACTGACATCTGCCTCTATGCAAGAGCAGCAAGCACTCTCCCTCTCCTCTCCAGCCCCTAGGTTTCATGTTAATGAAATGAAAATATGGCCCCTGTATTCCCAGTCAAAAGTACACTAAACAGATCCTCTGAGAGTGTACTGATTTACCCTCTAGCTGCAGGGGGTACTCTCTGAGGATGAGCCATTCTGAAACATAGGTGGACATAGCCTCTAGGGAACCAGACAGTAAGGAGCAGACACTGTGACCCACTTGTGTGAACTTCCTTGTTCTTATCACCGTGCACACCTTCAAAGCTACACAATTCCTATACAATCTTTTTCAGCTTTCTGTGAATTCTGCCATGCTGCTATGAATCCCAAATCCTTAATTCTATATACTCAGAGAGAATATTCCACAACTAATAAACAGGTCATTCTCCCAAAACTATTGCTTACCTTTCATACTTAAAAAAAGTTTATTTTGGCTACCCAACCTTTTCACTAATAACATATATTGACATATTTATGTCTACAGCTTATAGAAAAATAAAAGCAAGTACTGCAGTATAAACATGACCATCACATGGAATGGGAAGGTCAAACCTGGACTCCCTGACCATTTTTCTATCAAGAATGGTGATTTCTTGAAGCACAATGGTAATTCACATCCTGACAGCAACATCAAATTTTGGACCTTTTCCAAAGTGACTTCCCAGGCAAGGTCTTAGTAATTGCTGTGATACATGCAGGGGCAGGTGTTAGGTCTACCTCATAGAAGATCTCTGGCATAGATGGCAGCAGGGCCACATGGTAGACCAGGCTGCTGCCCATGTAAGTTTCGAGGCTGAATGAAGGTACAGCAGGTAGAAAAGGTGCACTCTGTTTCTGTGTGACTGTCTTTCTGAATGTTGAGTAAACGCCCTGAAGTCTTACTTTCTTCAAATAAAAATCAGAAGTAACACAACCTAGAGAATCAGTTCTCCTTAAGTTCCATGCTTTTGTTATAGGCCTGAGGTCCTAGCAAAGCAAAAGCAGATCAACGATCAGCAGAAAAAGTAGAGCAACAAAGGCCAGGATCCATGCTTGATAACAACAGGAGAATCTGTTTTTAACAAGATATGCTGTGTTGCAGTAGATTTGCAAGCATATGCCTCATATCATCAACCAGTGAGTGACAGTGTTGTCATGGTAATCCCTTATGTGTTTAAAAAATAATCAGAAAAACCATCAGTGACTCAACAGGATAGAAGATATCAGTTATACACAGGCAGGTGCAACATTTCCTATCTAATATACAATACCTTCATGGACAAAAGGAAAATTTTAGTCAGGGGGAAAAAGAATTAGGTTCTTCTACTAATTTCAGAGAGGAGGCAAACTAAGACAAGATGGTGGGCAAAACTATTATTGTGAAAAAATTGTCAAAACACCATTTCCATAAATTGCCTGTTACCTTTAAATTTATGTAGTAATGCTTGTTATTGGAGAGTTTATATGCCAACCTCTAGTATAGCCATTTAAGTATGTGCTAGGTATTTATTTGTTATATGAACACAGACATTTACAACTATAATATTTGAGATTTACATAACGCTTTTTATGTGCTAAGGATTTGTATTGTATTTAAACCCCTTAATCTGCTTCATAACCTTCTCTGACTAGTAGGAATTAATATTTTCTTGCTTTTGGAGGTGAGAAATCTTAAGACCCACTAGAGCAGTGGCTCTGGAATTGAATTCAGATGGTCTGCTCCAAAGCTCATGGCTCACTGTCAGCCTTATTGCTTGTGTGCACATGCACACACACATACACACACACAGGCTTCATTACAGCTCAATGCACAAAGAGAGAGGGACACACAGGTTGGGGCTGGGAAAACAGTAGGGTTGAGTACAGTCTCCACACAGCCCTGAGTCCCCTTCCCAGAGTGGTTATAGCTCCTGTGCAGAGTGGTGCCACTCCTCCTGGCTGTGTGAGGGAACAGGGAGTAGTGGCCTGGTGAAGAACTGCCTGTGGGACACTAACACTCACCAGGTGTTGAGGAAGAGCTGCTGGGGAAGGTTCCACAAGAGTAACTACCAATCAGTCTTACTCAAATGGGATGGAACGGTTATGGAATTTCAGGAAATACCACCGAAAGTCAATGGCAATCAGGTTAATTTTGGATTCAAACTAATGCATCATGTTTCCAAGCCCCAATTTTTGGGTTCATGCTTATTGGGAAAAGCATGCCCTCATTCCTCTGCAGTTTCAGGGCAGAGCTTAAAGTGAAAGGCCAGTACATTTTATAGACAACATGTGAAGGGAGAAACAGGAAAATATCAGAGTCACATCAAATTCAGCATTATATTCCAGTCTCCTTATCTTCTGTTTTCCAACCCACCCTAAGATAGGTTTAGTTTTTTGAGCAAGGAGACATTCCTCCTCTTATCAGAAAATAGTATTTAGAAACTAAAGTTATCAGAGTTGTTCACTGCTTCTGTTCCAGATGATCAAAAGGGACAGAACTATGAAGATTCTATGGACTAACAGACAAACGCATGCACAAACCTGGGCAACCTAGTAAGACTTTGTGTTTTAACAAGGGTGTAAGGGAGGGTGGTAGAGACATGGCTCACTGGTTAAGAGCAGCTCTGGATGCCCTTGCAAGGACCTCCTGTAGAGGACCTCAGCACCCACATGGCAGCTCATAACTGTCACTCTCCTGTTTTAGGGGATCTGACACCTCCTAGAGCACTGTATGAACATGGTGCACATACACATATGTAGGCACACCACCCATACATATAAAATAAAATTAAATAAAAAGACACAGGGGAAATAGGTGACAGGATTCACTCTAGTGGTAGAACACTTGGCAAGCACATACAAACCCTAGATTCAATCCACAGCAAAACACACACACACACCAAACCAACCAACCAAGCAATCTATAAATTCTTAGTAATTTTTGATTCTAAACTAGCAATGGTTTATTCTTATCTTTCCTATTTGCATATTTCCTATCTATCTATCTATCTATCTATCTATCTATCTATCCATCCATCTATCCATCTATCTATCCTCTATCTATCATCTATCTATCTATCTATCTATCTATCTATCTATCTATCTATCTATCTATCATTGAGGCAGGATCTCACTACAAGTCTTGGCAGGCCTGGAATTCACTAGTTAGATCAGGCTGGCCTTAAACTCACAGAGATCCATCTGCTTCTCCCTCATGAGTGCTGGGTTTAAAGTCTTGCACTACCACTATTTCTAGATCCATAATTCCTTTTAAAGTTCCATTTTCCAATATTTTGCTTTTCTAAAAAGTATGTAAATCTCTATATAGAGAAGAGCATGAGTGTTCATGGTTTTTATACATATACATACACACAATCTGGCTCCTGTCAAAATATAAAGCATTTCCAATGACCCCAGAAAGTACAGTACGTATCTAGAAATCAGAGAGACAGGCACAAGGACACAGGAGACAGTTGACATCAAATCATTCACGTCAGCAAACAGAAGTCTGAAAGTGTCAGAAAGTAGGTACAGCACATGCTTTCTCACATGTATAATCTAGATAAAAAGGGACATGAAAGCAAACAGGGAGGCCATTATATGGAATAGAAAGAACACCAGAGGGAGCAGAAAACAGAAGAGATAGGAAGTGAATATCATCACTGCACAGTATGTGCATTTATGAGGCTGTTATTGTTGTAGCCTATTATTTTGTGCAATTAAGATATGCTACTAAAGAAAGTAGGTATAAGGGGAGCAGAGCAAGAGAAACCCAGTACAGAGTGATAGTAAGTGAGCAAACACCCTGGATAAAATTGTAAGGCATTCTGAGGAATGGGGACTACTGAAAAGGTTAAAGGAGGACAGCAGCAGATGGGGAGAGCAGAAATAAGAAGATACAGACTCGGGAAACAGGCAGTGGGTATGGCAGTGCGACCTGGGGCTCTTGAACTCTGATGGGGGAAGAACCTCCGAGAACTGAGAGGAAGCAGTCTTCTGGATCCCATCCCCAAAGGTTATGACAAAGGACCAAGGATGGATGGAGGCTCACAGGAGAAACCCAGAAATGGAAAAGGCACAGAGGTAAGAATATCTAATAGCGATAGCTGTTCCCCACCTCCCATCAAGGAGATAAAATTCCTAGTAAGGATGGAGAAGTAGTACCAGGAAGCTGCTAAGTAGAACCTCTACATCAAAATAGAAAGCTACCATCTGTAAAGAGGTGAATCAGTTCTGCCTTATTAGTTTTAGGCATGTTCAACATGGAAGGATAGATGCAAACAAGAAAAAGATTTAAGTTTGGGGTTGATATAGAAGATGCCTAAACCAAGAGAACAGACAGGAAAGAGTGAGAGCCATGGATGCTGGGGGAGAGAGAGATGCAGGATCAGACAATCCAGGGCTCTGGCTGGGCTTGGTGAGAAAGAAGTAAGGCTCATGAATAATACAGGCAGAGTAGATGGGAGTTGGAAGGTAAAGCTGAAGCCAGCAAAAGGATGATACAAATGGCCCCATAGTGGGAGAAAGAATAGAGGCTTGTGATACATGACAGATGGCTGTGTGGCTATTCATGGTGGCTTATATGGGCTTGGGACAGTTGTGAAGTCTGAGGGATAAGTTTTGTTCTCCAAGGTCAAGATAACTGTGGCACTTACGTACTGTCCTTAGGCTGTGGTGAGAAAGGCACATTCAGGGACTACAGATACTAGGACATGGTAGGGAAGTGAATGGGAGGCAGCAGGTATGAAGGGGTAAGGTGGGGGTAAGGGGTAAGCCTTCACCGTTAGAAGGCTCTGGGTGGGGAGGAGAGGGGAGGGCCACCTGTGACATTACCACCCCTGGAACATCCCAAAAAAATTTCCCTATGTCTTCCTCGCAGCAGTGTCTGCGTTTATTATGTGGTTATTTATTATTTACTTTTGGCAGTGTTTGGAATGCATCTCAGATATGCAAGCATTCTATCACTCAGTCACAGAGGGTTGTTATTTTTTAGTAATTCTTTATAAAAGGTTAAATCTACAATTCACACACACACACAGACAAAGGGGGGGTCCTCATATGTGCCAAATATGCACAGACACACAGACACACAGACACACAGACACACACACACACACACACACACACACACACATGACTTAATCCACAGGACCAACAGCAGGGTAGCAGCAGCCTCTACTCTTTAATTAACAGATACAAATAAAATAAAAAATCTATATGCCTGTATGTCACAAAGGAAGCATGAGATCAGGGAGACCAAAATGAACTCCACGTAGCAACACAGTGCATGTTGTTTGGTACCTCTTTGATTAAAAAATGGGGGGACTCTGATGGGAAGGTCTGTCTCCATAGTTTGGAGCTGGCAAAGCCTGCACAGCTCTGCCCAACAGGCAGGTGCTGTCTCTGTTTTCAACTTCAAGGATTTTTCCTGTTGTTGCTGTTCTGAAATGTGTTGAGCAGCAAGTATCTCTCCTGTGATGTGAAGTGGAGGCTCCACCCTCAGGGCACCAGGGTTTGAAGCTGAATCTATCTACTAACAAGGATAACAAGAATATGGTTTCCATTCCCTCTTCTTTTTTCTTTTTTATTGAAAAAGGTTAAGTGGTGTTGGGAACCATGAGAGCCCTGAGATAAACATCCTGCCCCAGCTAATTGAGAACCCTGAGATTA
>NW_022196913.1:40709951-40710212 GCF_008632895.1 Mastomys coucha | reverse complement strand
CTTCCTTGAGTCCTGTTGTATCTCTCGCCCATTCTTTATTCACAGGTTGTGACCCTCCTCGTTCCCCCTAGTAACGTGACCTACAGGCCAGGTCAGATGGCGCCCGACGTGGGGCTCGAGGCACGGGTCACCTCCTGGACGGATTAAAATCACGATAGAATCCAGGTTCGTGACTGATGCTGCTCGCCTAGTAGCTCCAGTCATTAGGTAAGTCATCCGTCTTAGACATCTCAAGAATGGGCCATTCCATGTCTAAAGAAG
>NW_022196913.1:40691338-40707004 GCF_008632895.1 Mastomys coucha | reverse complement strand
TTTGGCCCTTGGGCCTTCAATCGTCTAACTACCTTTGTTAAGAATTAGGTTGACTCCGCTACCAAACCAGTGCAGGTCCACTATCATCGCCTTGACACTGAAGAGCCAGCACAGGCTCCCATCTCTGTGGCCCCGCGTGCCCCAGACTCCCTGCCCTTCGGCCAGCCTCTCAACTTTCGGGTCTTACAAGAGGGAAGCTGGAAAGATAGGTTTTGCCTTGGGTCTCACTAGGAATGGTCCATCCCATCTCCCCCTCTATTCAAAAAAGCCTAAGGCCATCAGCCCTGACCCACCCTGGCTCTCTCCCCACGACAAGGGACCTGGTAAGTCAGAGATGGAGCTGGCATTAAGTCTTGACCGCCTAAGACAGGGCAGCCCCGTGTGGGGAGGTTGACCCAGTGATGGGTAAGAGTTTGAGCATTGCCCTCTACCAGGCTCAGGCTCCCATGGTGAGACCTCAAAGATGAGGTTGAGAAGCCTCCTTCCAGGGCACTTCATTGTGATGGTCCAATTGACCTTATTACACAGACAAGGGTGAGATGTTGGGAACCATGAGAGCCCTGAGATAAACATACTGCCCCAGCTAATTGAGAACCCTGAGATTAACATCCTGCCTGACAATCACAAGGATCCGGCTTGGCCCTGGGAAAAGAACATTCACGGAAATCCACCCCCTCCCCACCTGTCATCCACCCCCTCCTCACCTGTCACCCTGGAGCTCAACCCCAGAAGATTTTGTAACCTTCCATCTCCCTCCTTCCTTTCCCCCTCCCCTTGTAAACTTCCTTCTCCCTCCTTCCTCTCCCCCTCCCTCCAAGATTTTTGCTTTAAATATGCTCTCCTCAACCAAGTAAACGGCTCTTGACAAGCAATGCTTCCTTGAGTCCTGTTGTATCTCTCGCCCATTCTTTATTCACAGGTTGTGACCCTCCTCGTTCCCCCGAATAACGTGACCTGCAGGCCAGGTCAAAGTGGTAGCCTATGAGTTCTGTGTAGAGTTAAGAAGGTGCTAATTGGAAAACTAGGTAAGAAAGAGGAAAACCAAACCACCCACACAAGACTAGGAACCCGAATCGTGGGAAGAGAAAGACTGAATTACCTTGAGAAGATGCTGATGTTATGGTAACATGATGCTAAAACACCATGGGGTTTATTAATGGCATCAGAATGCAAAGAGCACACTATGTTGTTCATGGTTGTCACAACTTAAGTTAATAATGGAAGGAAACCTGCACTATTGTCTTCTCTTTCCATTTGCTTATATTTCTACCAGGATAAACATCCAAGGAAGATCTTCTCAATGCTCAAGATGTTCATGACATCTACTACAATGTTACCCTAGTTTGTTGTTCTTCACTTTTAAGTCTTTGGTCAAAGAAGAGGTAATTTTTGACTAACATTGAACAAAAAAGCACGTGGGAGATCAAATCACCCCAAAACTTAGAACAACTGTAATTAAAAAATAATAATAAATGAGGCTGGTCTTCCATGATGATTATGTTTCATGTCACTGTCCATAACAAAGTTCAAGGGCTTGGAGCATCTTCAGAGAGTTCAGCAAGCTGAGCAGGTAGTACACGGCTAGCTATTGGCCTATGCAATTCTCCTTTGCTCTTCTCACCTACTCTCGAGGCCCCCATTCCTCAAGAAGACTCACCCTTGTCACTGTGGCAAGCTGTCTTCTTTCCAGAAATTCCCCAGCACCCACCACCCAGGCCAACCTCACAAGAGACCTCCGCTCTGACTTACCCTCCACAACACACACTGTTACAATTCCTCATTCTTGGCCTAGACTGTTCCTTGGTCCCAGTCTTATGTGCAGCCACATGCCCAGCACAAGGACTGACTCTGCCACAGAACAAGACAAAGAGGACAACAACGAAGCAGTGTTACACTCGTGCCCTCCCTTGGCCAAAACTGGGCTCTTCATTTACTTCTCCAAAAATGGGTTATTTTTATTTTCCTACTTCCCTTTTCTAATCCACCCAGTTTCAAAAGTGATACTGGGGATCACCCTGGATCATATGTGTGCTTTTACTTCTGGTGATTAAAAGCCTAGGCTTGCCAAAGTCAGTTAAAGATTACCCTGTGTTGTTCTCCATGGAAGCCATTCTAGATAATCACATTCTAGATAAAGAAATAGACAATCACTGTACCTCTGCCTTACATCATGCACCAATGGCCCACCACCTTTAAGTGTTGTCCTTGGAAACTCTTTTGATTCCAGAACCACCTTTGCATTTCTTTCAACTCCTGTCTTCTTTGCTTTACATCATTGCTGTGGTGGGTTTTACTTAGACTCCTAATCTCATAGCCCCAACCAATGCTTCTTACTGTGTTCATTGACACTGGTAACTAATATGGAAATCTGATCAGGAAATGGAATGCTTTACTATTATCCTCTAGACAAAATGCAAAGACAGGCCTCATACCCCAATTTTCCATGCTCAGGTTGCCCTCCTACTTCAGAGCATCTGCTCCCTCCACCCCCACCCCAATGAACACCATAAACTGAGCTGCAGGCTGTGGCTGCACTCAGCCACCATGGTGCTGGTACCCATCCTTTTCTCATTATTAGTCTGACCACTCATGCTCAGGAGAGATGCCTTTGGAAGCCAGCCTACTTTATCAAAGCCCTTATAGATACTACTGCCCACAACCACCATGAGCTATCAGAGGACAGGGGCTTCTCTGTAGCCTCCATGTGGAACAGAGTGCCTGACACAAGAGTATATGCTCAGAAATGTTTGGGGAATGAATAATTCATCATGTTCTTGTGTTTGGGAAAAATCCTGTCAGATTTCACACACATCATCTACAGCTTCAATAAACAACAGGGAAATGTCCCTTTGTGGATTCCATGCAGCTTAAGACCATTTCTTCCTTGCTGTGCTAACAACCTAACTTGAATCAGAATCACATATTAAAATGGTGACAGGCACAGAGTGAGAGAAAATGTCACCTACAAAACATATAGTGAGAAGAACAGAAGCAAAAAGGTTGAAGAACAGAAAGAGGCACAGAGAGAAGTCAGGGAGAGAGGCTGGCACTCAGCACTATCCGCTTAGCCATTAGTCCAGGGCCCGGCATGACCTGAGCTCTTTGGCTTCAGAGGCAGCTGCAAGGAAGGCATGCTACACTGAGAGGGTTTTGCTACCATGGTGTTTTTACAAATAGTTCTAGAGGAAGTGACTGTATAGATAAAGCTCTGATCCTCCTAATCCCATGCCATATGACTGTCTTAGTCAGGGTTTCTATTCCTGCACAAAACATCATGACCAAGAAGCAAGTTGGGGAGGAAAGGGTTTATTCAGCTTACTTCCACATTGCTGTTCATCACTAAAGGAAGTCAGGACTGGAACTCAAGCAGGTCAGGAAGCAGGAGCTGATGCAGAGGTCATGAAAGGATGTTCCTTACTAACTTGCTTGCTTGCTTCCCCTGGCTTGCTCAGCCTGCTCTCTTATAGAACCCAAGACTTCCAGCCCAGAGATGGTACCACCCACAAGGGGCCCTACCCCCTTGATCACTAATTGAGAAAATGTCCCACAGCTGGATCTCATGGAGGCACTTCCCCAACTGAAGCTCCTTTCTCTGTGATAACTCCAGCCTGTGTCAAGTTGGCACACAAAACCAGCCAGTACAATGACCATACCCTCTGGCCTCTGCATGATCTGAAACCCAAAATTTGCTTTGAGGCTTCAGGTGATCTGGTATAAGCTTTTTGAGAAGGATGGGGTCCATGGACAGCAATGGATTCTATTCTTTTCCTAACAACACTCCCCACCTCAGGGTGATGGTGGTAGTGGTAGTACAGCAGGCAAGATTAAGTAAAAAGTGTAGTCAGGAGGTACCAATGAAATTAGATACAGACAGGAGAAGAGATGAGGAAATTCTACTCACTTTCTATTATCAGAGAACACACATGGCCTTTGAGTATATAAAACAAGGAGCAAAGACACATGGGCACAAAGCAGCCACTGGGTAACCAAATGGCTCTTTTCCACCAAGGTTTCTAATCCCATGCTATGCCCACTTACCACACATTCAAACATCATATTGTAGTGGATCCAAGAAGCATGCCACACTCATGTAAAAACAAATGTACAATCAGAAGACCCTGCAGTCAATTCTCAACCATACCTACCCCAAGAAATAGGTTGATGATAATGAGGCTATACTCAATAGTTAAGTAGAGAGCCAAGAATAAGAATTAGGTTTTAGTATGTTAATCAATTAATGGAAAAATATTGAAACACCCAGATTGTACTTTTACTCACAGTTACTGGTGACAAATAAATGAATGAACAAATGAATACACATAACATTTTCATATGGAGGAAATTTTTGATATATGCTGTAACAGGAATGAATGTCAAGGACATTGTGCTAAGGGAAACAGTCAGTCACAGCAAGTGAAACAGTGTGTGGTTTTTACACACAGAAGTCAACCTCACAAAGTCAGAAAGCAGAATAGCAGCTTCCTGAGACTTCCTGTGAAAAGAGGGACAAGGAATAATTACATGAAGATCACAAAGGATCTCAATGTAAGGAGTTCTAGAGATGGCGGACAAGTGGCAGTTAGAGAATAATGTAATTGTGCTGTTGATAATGAACTATGAGCTTAAAAAGTATCTATGTGCCAAACTTTGTTACATGTAACTAATATAATTTACACATATGCAGCTAACTTATTACTTTATGAATATTAATTTGACTCTTTAAATGTATATATACCTCATTTATATAATCTACAACATCATAAAAGGTTACACATTATATCATATCTCAAGATCAGAATATTGTTTTAATATTTAAAAATGTGAGGAAGAGGGGAAAAAAAGTAGTCTAATAGCTCAAAAGCCTGAGTACGTATAGAGGAGTGGGTTGTGCCAAGTGATGTGAAGTCAGGAAAAAGGCTGACTTAATAAATACAGATTTGGACTAAAAGCTTAGTTCCTGATGAATAACAACTCAACTGAAGATGCTAATGTTACAGAAATTATTTCCTCAGAGTCTCACTGCAAAATCTTGTTATGGTGCTTCAATGAACTCGTGAACTGAATCATCTCCTTTTTAAAAGGGAGCTGTGTGTCCAGGGAAAAAGGAATATTTAATGAGTTCTTCATGAGTTATTAACTCAAACCTCACTAACATGGTAACTATATAATGAAGAGGTATGTATTCTAAATGGTAGTAGAAGACTAGATCTCAAAGAGAACACATAAAGGAGAAACATACAAAAATAGTAGAGGCAAAATGCAAAAAAAGAAAGAAAGAAAGAAAGAAAGAAAGAAAGAAAGAAAGAAAGAAAGAAAGAAAGCAAGCAAAAGTGAGGGGAAACAAATGTGCTAAAATGACCCAAAAAGGCTGTATTTAGCCACAGAAAAATTATAATGAGAAAAGCACAGTCAAGTAAATCAATTAGAACATGACCTAATTCTGGACAGGAAGCTCCAATATGTACAAATGGGAGATCAGGAAATGATAAAGGAAGGAATTGTGGAGAAGTGTTACTCAAATTTCTCGAGAGTCAACTGTGATACCAAAAGTACTTAGTAAATATTCTCTGGTATAAACATAAATCCTCATCAAGATGAATCAAAATAAAATTGGGAGACCTCAAATGTTAAGAAAGTTTCTTAAGTATTACCTAAGCCAAAGGGTAGTACTATGTACAGAGAAACAAACTGATTAAGATCAGATTTCTCTAGAACACAAGCCTGAAGTAGTATCTTCAAAATACTAGAGAAGAAAGATGGTCTTCAAGAATTTTATACCTTGCTAAATTAGCATTTGATGATGAGCTCAAAAGAGCTTGTGGAATAAGTCAGTGGCAGACTGTATGTTTAGCATATGGAAGACACTGGCATCAGTCAGCAGCCTAGAAGGCAAGGAGGAGCTAGAACAGGAGAATGAGGAGTATGAGCAAGTCTAGAATGAGGAGGAGGAAAAGATAAAATGGTACAAAATGTAAGAGAAGGCTTGGTATAGAAAAATAGCATCACCACATAGGTTTAATTACTAAATAAAAAGTTTTAAAATATCAGAATAATAAAAGAATAGTTTAAACAAGTTTATGCCAATGTATCTAAAAATTTAAATACAATGAACAGTTCCTGGGGAAGAACAGAAGTTAATCAACTGATACAAAAATAAAACTTAAATCTGGGTAGCCTAAAAGCCACAAAAGATAGTTTATAATTTAAACTTCCACCAGAAACACCCAAAAACAACAACGCCCCCCAAAAACAATAAAACTTGAGCTACTGATAAATTTGACACAATGTTTAATAAATAACATCAAGTACAAAATACACTTCTAGAGATACAGTGTTTAATAAATACCATCAACTTACAAAATACACTTCCAGAGATTACAAAAAGAAAGTGCTTCCACACTTGCTCTATGAAGGACGCATAATCTTTAACACCTGAACCCCAGAGGAATGAAACAGATGGAAAACAGCAAGTCTGTAACTCCTGAACAGAGACTTAGACATCCTAAACAAATATTAGCAAACCAAACACATGAATACATAAGGAAGTAATATAACCAAGCTTATACGTGTGTTTTTCAAGAAGAGAAGAGTGGTTAATACTAAAAGAATAGTCACCATTACTAGAGTAACAGAATAAAGCCCCCAAACTCATGAGGATAACTCAAAATACATGGAAGGTTTAATAAATTTTAACACTCATTAATGATGAAAAATAAAATTCTCAGCAAGCTAGAAATAGAAGGAAACATTTCTAATTTGATAAATGTTTTTCAAAAAGAATGCACAGCAACCACTTTAAATAAATAAGCATTTCAAACTTCCAAGATCAGACATATAATTAGGTTTTAATTTTACATTACCATAGTTCATTTAGTTCAATCTCCTCAATTCAATTTACTCCAATAAGAATCAAAGAATCACTCATGGTAAAATTAGTTTTTTTTCAAAGACTATAAGTTAATAAATTCCCTTTTGCATTCAGATTTTCAAACCCTAGCCCATACCCCAGAACTCATTTCTAGCTAATGAGAAATCCTGGGCCACTTCTCCTTTTTACCCTGTAGACACCCAGTGAGCCCCACTGCATCTATGCAGACTAGTCCTCAGCACTGAGGACCCATGCAGCCATGAGCACAGGACAGGTGGCAGGAGTGTTGTGTTGTTCACACTTCTTCTGGACTTCTTGATTTTCTAGGGACTGTTGATCTCTGCAGGTGGCTCACAAGTACTCAACTTCTATAGATCATTACTTGGCCAATACAGGCCTTCTGCATTTTCATATCAATTATAGAATTTGTTTCTGTATTTTTTTCACAAAGTTTCTGTGCATTTCTCATTTTTAAGTGTATTCACTATGTGATTAAAGCTCTAGGGTGACCCTACACGTGTCTTTAAACATGAAGAACATGTGAGTAACAACAAGAATGGCAAGCACAGTGACGAATCAAGCAGTGACATCAGTCAGCAAAGCAGAAGAACGTCACCTGAAAGGCAAAGGCTCCTCATGTTGTTAGAGCTAGAGGGGGACAATAGGACAGCAGCCTTCCAGGTCTACACTACTCTGAACAAATCAAAGGGATAAATATTTGTCTACAATGTTTCATCATTTTCAAAAAGTAATGGAAAGAAATCCAGTATTAACTCTGGACCTGCATTTAGGCTGGGGCTTGCAATTATGCCTAGCATGCTTTCAGAAGGGCTACCCCTTCATACTCACTACACTTTAGCAGTGAGTTACATCTCAGAATTATAAATTATACATCTCACAAAGAAACCCTGGAGAAAATAAATTCTTCCCTCTCTCTGAAAGGAAACTTTTGATTCATTACTTATCCAAGTGATAGGAGAAATAATTAAGCCATCCAGTATATAAATTAGTGCTTTCTTTAGCCACATTCTTAATTTTTGAGCTCATCAGATCATACATAAACTGTGTCAATATAACTGTACAGTTTGAAAAGCTGTGCCACAATTTAAGTGTGAAGTCATTGTCATTTCTCTGGCTTAAAGTGGACAAACTTTTAAGGCCTACCATCTCAGATGAATCTAAATCCCTCTCATTCTCTGTGCACAGGATGTGTGTGTGGGGGGGGAACGTGTTTCTGATGGAATAACTGGGGAGACTTGCATGTTCTTACGAACCAAGAAGAGGTAAAGACACTTTAAACTATACTTACCTTCTCTGCTAGTTATTCTTACAGGCAAATTACTTTAATCTAACTAGGTGCCAGCTCATGAATATAAACTTTGGATTTTCTGCTGCAATTCACTGATCAACAGTTTTATTTTTTTTTTAAATCTCTGAAAGTCGAATTCCTAGGCTCAATGACATTGATGTCAATGTTGCAGACCTTTTTTCTTTGGGCTAATCCAGTTGATTTAGTCTAAGACTCCAGGATGACCCTTAGTTTAAACAGAAAACAATGCTCCAAAGCCATAAACAGCATGTTTGTTCTGTGAAAGTGAAGTCAAATACTAGACAAAAGGAAATTTCCAGCCAGAAAGTAAGGGAGACTCCAGGCACTAATCTGAGAGGAAGATTTTAGGCAGAATAATATTATAAGGAGTCTATCATTCTATTTCATAAGTGACTATTAAGAACAGGGTCAGTACTAAGCTGTAAGTTTTTAGATACAGTCTAATGATGTGCACCTGGTGCTGTTGATTATACAATTCTACAAGTATAATCATTGCAGACAAGAGCACAGTCTAGGTATTAGAGAACAGCAGGCGGGCTTCTAGGCCACTGCAACTACCTTGAGATGGGAGGAAAGTCAGGCGAAGACCCTCTGGCAGTCTTTTCCTCATATTCAAAAAAATAAAAGGAGGGGGGTTGATCAAAGTGTGTGTTTCCTCTTGTTGTATGTACGTGGTAACTGGTGATGCTTCTGTACCACCTTTCAGGCTTGAGGGACACTATGAGCAAAAACCATTCAGAGTTCAGGAGCACAGGCGACCTTGCAGTTTTGCTGTTACTGTTCTTAGCCATACCATTTCCAAACTGGGTCTTTCTAAGTGAAGCCTTCCTACTACTATGATCCTCCTTTGTGCAGCAATCTCTTCCCATATCACATCCCTTGCCATAGCAGTCTCTTCCCATATCCCAAACCACGAGCCTGTCCATTACCACTTAAAGGACATGTTGTCTCTATCTTTGTCAGTTCCTGCCTACTCTGATGAAATCTTTCTAACATTCTGCCATCAATTATTAGTGTGCAGTTTAGATGATTCTCTACAGCAAACCATTCCTTTTCTTCTCGCAGTGATAGAAATAAAAGCCTGCAGCTGATCCGAACAGATAATTCTTAATGTTGCTCATTAGTTAATTTTATAGATGGTGGCAAGATTTAATGTTTAACATGTTATCTACCCATAGGAAGTATTTGTACATTATTAATAGCTAAAAAAATTACAAGCAGAGGCAAGCATACCTGCCTGATGAAGCTGTAAGCAGTTCATGGTCACTAGGGGAGGGACAAATGTTCTCCTCAGCGGTGTAGCCACTGGGAAGTTGCTTGTGTCCTGATAAATACCTTCCCACCCATACTCCCCTTAGTAATGCCAACCAGACTCCTTAGCTTACCCCAATAAAACTCCTACTTTACACAAAAGTAGGAGGGGAAGTTGAGAAAAGAAAGGGAGTCAGCAAGAATGGGAGAAGAACAGGAGAGCAATGAGTGTGTGTATGGGTGTGTGTTTATGCCAGACAAAGACAAAATATATTCACATAGAATATAACTAGGCCACCACACATGGACAAATATCAATAAACACACAGTTTTGCAACCACCACTATAAAAAAAAAATCATAGGAAATAATACTGAAGTGTGTGTGTGTGTGTGTGTGTGTGTGTGTGTGTGTGATAAAGAACCTTAATTTAAAAATAGTGGTTATAATTCTCTAAACATAAAACACAAGAAGATCTACTAACTTTTACAGTTAAAAAGTAGTCAAGATCCATAGGTTAGTGAGAATAGATTCCAATAAAAAATACAAAGCATTAAATAACAGGGTAAGATGGGCTGTGGCCAATGAAACCTCTTAGTGCTTTAGGCTCAGGCTGTGGAAAATCTGTGTTGTCAAAGGAAGCTGGAGAGAGCAGCTGAAAGTATAAAGGACCAAGAATCACAGGAGTGAGGTTGAGACCCTCAGAAGAGCCTGTATTCTTAAGTGATGGTAGAGATATAAGATGATGCTGGTGGAGACAGAAGTAACAATGTGGATTAAATACAGTGGGTGGGCTTTATGTACAACTCTATAAAGATTCAAAAAAGTGAGGCTGGAAAGACAGTTCAGCAGTTCAAATCATTTGTTGTTCTAGCATGGGGCCCAGGTTCAATTCCTAACATGCATGTGGCAACTTATAACCATCAATAATTTCAGTTTCAAAGGTTATGATGGCATCTTCTGGACTCTGAGGGCCCTGTGCACAAGTGGGCAGACATTTATGCAGGTAAAACACCCATGCACACAAAGTAAAATAAATCTGATGAACAAAAGGTCTGGGTGGACAAAAACATGCATGTTCTGGCCTAAACCTAGAGGTTGGAAAAGAATAGGTAGAACTCTGGGTGTGGGGTCTGGGCTGTGTCTAAGGCTGGGCAGGATACTAGAGGCTTAGGCAGGAGGAGGAGGACTCACCAGGCTGGGCTTCAGTGCAAGGTATGCTGGCATGCATGGATACAGAGGGCAGATATGGTGTGAAGAATGCTAGGCAAGGTCTGGTGAAGATAGGCAGGCCCAGAACTAGTGGGGTCATGGATTTTAAAGGAGAACCTACCAGCAATACTTTACTGGATCAGCATAATCCCTAAGTGCATTCTCAGTTCTTATACCAACAGATAACTTCGGCTCTTACTCTTCATCAAAGAATCTTCTCTGTGCAGCAGATGGAGATTAGAACAGAAACCCACAACTGGTTAAAACACAGAGAACAACTGATGATGGGGTACACAGATCTAGTGAATACATCTAGAACAAAACTGTGACACCTAAGGCTAAGGGGGCACCTAGGAAGAGAAGGTGGAAAGATTTTAAGAGTCAGAGGGCACGGAACTCAGCGGTGACTTCTAGATACGACAGGGAAGCTGCTTCCATATCTCAGCAATATGGCTGCCCACACTAGACCTGAGCAATGCCAATGCCAGTGCAAGTGCTAATGTGCAAGAGAGGGAGTCTGACAGACAAAGAACTACAGGCAACCAGTGAGTGCTGAGAGAAGGACATCTCCCTTCCTCAGGAATAGGCCCTTAATATCCTATCCCACACCAAGTGGTCAGCCCAAAAATTATACACACAAGTAACACTAACAGACTCAGTAGGTTGTATTTACATATTCACATATAAAATAATAATAAAGAAAAGGAGGCTATAAATTTGAGAGGGGTTGGAGGGAGAAAAGGGAAGAGGGGAAAGGGCTTAATTAAAAAACCTAGCAACACAATGAAAAAGAATGGCCCCCAACTGTGCCTGTTCTGCTTGCTGCACAGATCACACCTGTGAGCCAATGATGCTTACTGAACATGCACACCGTTATTTGTTTTCCCATCTTCCTGTGTATTCCTGCCGCCCTTTCTTCTTGGAAGAACCATTTCTTTTCCAGCAAAAGAAAATGTTTAATTTTGATTAAGAAGAAAAAATGCATATGTTAGCAGTTAAAAGAAATGTCACTGCTACACTGAAACTCTGGAGATTCTCACAACCAAATTTATGTCAAGTAGAAGAAGGCAGTACTGTGAAATCCTACTTTAAGTCTCCATCAGACACCATTCATGATAATGACAGAGACGGCAGCTCTAGTACTGTGAAATCCTACTTTAAGTCTCTATCAGACACCATTCATGATAATGACAGAGGCGGCAGCTCTAGTACTGTGAAATCCTACTTTAAGTCTCTATCAGACACCATTCATGATAATGACAGAGACGGCAGCTCTAGAAGCTCCTCCAAGCCACGAGATTAATATAACATCAGGTGAGAGCACTGAGACAATTCTAGAGAGATGTGGAAGGATTTAGATAATTAACTCTCCAAAAGGGATGAGGGAAAGGAAAAAGAGAAGTCTGACCTCCACATTCTCTGGTCAGTATTACTGTAACTACTCAATCACCTATGTGCACTTCCCCTTCATCTCTGTTATCTGACATGCCTCAGTAAATCTGCTTCTTCCTATAGGTCAGACACATCTTAGAGTTGAGAATTAAGAATCTCCATGTCTACTACTACCTAGGTAAAAATAGAGCTTACTGAAAACTAACAGCTGTGTAGACACAAGCTTGGCTTACAATTCTGGCTGTCACTGAGTTGTAGAGTTATTATGGGTAGGTTTACTTGGTGGTTGCAACACTTACATTCATGCCTATAGAATATAACTATAGTATCCACCAAATCCATTGGGTGCATCATAGTTTTAATAGGTAAAGTATTAATTTACAGTTTGCATACAGGATTCAATAAGTGCCAAGGTCTTAAGATAATCATGTACAGACCTGGGGAGCTGGCTCAATAGGTAAAAGTGATTATAGCCCAAGCCTGACAGCCTGAGTTGGAATCCAAGAACCCACAGTGGGAAGAAAGAAGCAACTCTCAAAAAGATATCCTTAGGATTCCACCTACACAGCACAGCAAGTGTTCTCTCTCCCTCTCCCTATCCCTCTCTCTCTTCATCTCTCTCTCTCTCTCTCTCTCTCTCTCTCTCTCTCTCTCTCTCTCTCTCTCTCAGCACAGACAAATAATAAAGATTTTATGATCACATGCAGAAGAATTATTGAATTATGCCTACTCAACAGTATAGGTAATTAAGGAGAAAGAGCCAACATACAATACCCCCTTTACAAACCTCCAGTCCTCACATAACTGCTGATGACTGCTGCCATAAAAAGGCTCAGAGAAACGGAGTTTCCCTGGGTTGACTAGGGATTGCTGACCTCCCCCTAGACTGAGTAGATACAATAAACCAACACAGCTCCCACTTGCTGATGTCTGATCCCAAATTCTTTGTCTATTGAATTTATTTTTTAAAATTCTTATTTCATTATCTTTAGTTGATATTCATTCTGATCTAAAGACTAACATGTCTTCACTTTAAGCATAAAGATAAAGGAGAAATACAAGGACCAATAAAGGGGAGGAAGGAACAGGGATGAGAGAGGCAAGGACAGGGAAGGAAGGGATCTTAAGCAGTTCATCAAAAATTTAAACAGAGTAAAAGTAACTGCAATTCTTAAAAACTTTAAAAAATTAGGGCAAGAAGAAAGGTTTATAGATCTACTTATAAAAGAGTAATGTTAAATTCACAAGGAGAATGCACCAGAGGAAGAAGGCTCAGAACCAGGCCAGAGGGCCTGCCTCATTGAACAGATGAGGCCTTAGCTGCTACTCAGAGTGTGTAGCTTGCAGACTCATATCACAATAATAATATATAGGTAGGAAGAAATTCAAACCCTCAGTCCCCACATGAGGACCATGTTTAACAGGATCCACAGGTGACTCATTTGGATATTAAAGTTTGAGAACCATTAATATATGTGGTTTGCTGTGATTAGATTTACAAAGGAGGTTAATAAACCTGGTAGTTTATATATTTACACATGAGTACCACGTGTTTTGAATATGATTAATCTATCCATGAATTTTAAGTCAATTAAGCTTAAAAAAAAATAACTCCCTGAAGTCCTGACAGAGTACTACACTAGGGTAAGGCTGAAATGGGGCTTGCTGAGAAGGTTAAAGCAGTGATGCCTTCTCGGCAAGGCTGAAGGGAGCATCACCCAGGATTAGGAATAGCATAGTATACAATGAAGGCAACCTGCAGAAAGACCCCTCATCTGGCAGAAAAGGAAGCAGTCACTATTGCTAAATAATTGGTAAATTACTATGGTCAGACATGTGATTAGAGACAGTTAAGCCAGTTATGTAAATAAAATGCATGATGTATTAATACTGCATAGGGCTAAATATTGATCTCACAGTTGTACATTGTTTCAAAAAATTTGAAGAATATATACAAGCTGATTTACTGTGCACTCAATTTAGGGCACTAATAAGCAAGTGTGACTTCCTGGGAGTTCAGAAAAACACCCCACAAAGGTACATGCATTTAGATGGCAGCAAATGGGGCCCTGGAGCTACATGCAGGGCAGAGAGCTCACCTGCAGAGCAAGAGAACACGTGCATGACAACACAACCATAATATTTGTCCACTTATTCGGTGGGCCCAAGAGAACTGTCATGTGCAAATCTTTGATCAAAGTATGCACGCTGAAGACCAAAAATTAAACTGGCATAAGTCAAGTTTACTCCTTACTAAATCTAGGAAATGGCTCTCAAAGTGTTACAAGAGTCTCCTAGCTAAGGTCTCAGGGTGCTCTAAATCAGAGGCTGACCTTGCAGCCAGAACACCCTCACAGCTAGGAGCTAATTTACAAGACCATGGAGATGCAGAGGATACAAATACTGAGGCCAAGAGAGCCTGGGGCATTAAGTTAGGAGGGCTCAAGGGAAGATAAGGCAAATCTCTGCCCAACACAACAGGATTCTGGAGGCTCCTGGCCAGAGAAATCATAAGCCACTAGATCACAGCTGCAGAAAGCTTTTCTCAGCATTTCTACTTTTCTGGTCAAGGGAGTATTCTCTAGGCTTACAGACAGCTGTAACAAGAGGCTCCCAGTTCCTTCTTAGGAACATAAACATGGCAACTGTATGAAAATAGTAAAAGGTGCTATGAACAAAATTAGAATAGTTGATGGCAAGCAACGTTATTTGAAAAGGAGAGGCAAGCAAAACATGCTACCTGAAAGACATCTAGAACCCAGGAACTTGTGAATATGTTCCTATGCCTAGAGAGGTACCAAAGTTTCTACAGAGGCAACTAAGAAAGGTCTGGAAAGGCTGGGCATGGTGGAGCATCACTTAGAAGGCAGAAGCACAGTGATTCCCAGGACTCTGAGGACAGTCTGGTCTACACAGCCACTTCAAGGCAAGCCAGGTCAACATAGTTAGACCATTTTTGTTTCAAACAAAACAAAACAAAACAAAAGAAAACAAAAAATAAAAATCAGATAAACATCTTGGGGAAGGGAAAGTTTTCTGAACTATGTGACCAGCAGTATGGAATCACAGGAATCCTAGTAAGGAAGAGGCAAAAATTCAGAGAAACTGATCAGATTTCAGGAGTTCAAAGGGCCATGTGGTATGTAGTCATATTAGGGATCTGGAGAGCTGGCAAGAACACAGGAACAGACTGTCCATTGGAACCACCCTAAGGAACCATACCTACTCCCACTTTGACGTCAGAGAGCCAAACTACTTACTAAATGACACAACTCTAAGCCTCCAACCTTGTAGTCATGTGTCAAAGCAACAAGAGAAATTGATACATACTTTGGTATCTTGAAGCAAGGTATTATTTATAACAAACAGCTAAAAGTGGAGAAGTGGCCTTGGGATTAGTTATTGTGTGAAGAAATTAATAGGACATGGCAGGGACTTTCACAGGTCACACTCCAGCAACGAAGGAAGTCAGGGCAGAAACAGGACAGAACCTGGAGGTAGGAACTAAAGCAGAAACCATGGAGGGATGACGTTTCCTGACTTGCCCAGCTTACATTCTTATATACCCAGGACTACTCACTCTGAGATAGCACTGCCCACAGTGGATCCTTACA
>NW_022196913.1:40685384-40691328 GCF_008632895.1 Mastomys coucha | reverse complement strand
AAAAAGCCCTGGCTACAGACTAACAGTATAGAGCTGTTTTCTCAAGTTTAATTCTTTCTTTCCAGATATCTTTAGATGTGTATCAAGATGACAAAAATTGTATATATGTACACATACACACAGACACATGCATACATATACATGGAGAGAGAATATGTGTGTGTTTAAATGGAGTTACATTCTAAGAGGACAACAATGTCCCTTATAGACTCTATAGCCTAAATAAATTGAAAGCCCAATTCCAGGAATGGGTTACCTCTTTTGAAATTGTTGGCCAGTAATGTCCCATAGACCTACATATATTACAGGTGTTTGCTGTTGCTCTTAGTTACATTTTAAGTCCTATTGCTGAAGACACACTGAACTATATAGAGTAATAGAATATGGAGAAATCAAACTGGTACATACCTGGAAACTTTATCCCTAATGACTGGCTTTCATAGTGCTAGACAGCATTATGCACACTAATAAATGAAAACAAGCTACCATTAGGTTTACTCAGATATGAAACCTGGGAGCTACAATAACAACCTGACTATCTGGATAAGCCCACTGGTGTTATAGTGGCATGAATGTCATAGGTGCAATCAACTAATATTTGATTAGATTTAAGGCTGCTCTACAAGGTGGAACCCATATTTCACAACATTATAAGGGCTAAAATCCTGTGGTTAGACAGAACACAGGTCCTAGGGAAGAACTTGCTATTTCTCCAATAACAGGGCATGGTATTAAAACAACTCAATGACTTACCATTATATGTACATGTTAGTATATTTTGTAAACTTCATGAGAGAAGCCCCCCCCCAATAGATAGTGATCTACAACTGGTACAGATGAAGAGAAAAATAGACAGTAGAGTGTTCAGACCTAATGGGACATCTATAATACTTTCTTTCCTTCCAAGTATCAGGGGATCACTGTAAATTCATGAAATCACTGTAAAAGCCAAAGGTGATAGATAACTACAACAAAACAATGCTTTCTGGACATAACAGGCCAGTTGCACATATGAACTCTCAGAGACCGTAGCAAGACCTGTGCATGTTCAAGCCAGACAAAAATCCAAATGTAAGGAGGGAAAGTGATTATGAATTCCCTAACAGGGAATCTATTGGTAGAGGGCTACAGGAAAGAGAGTTAAGGGTGTACAATGAATGCCTCAATGAATGCCTGCAAACCCAACACTAACTGAACTGTTTTATTTTATTTATTTGGGTATGGAACAGGCAGTGGATCTTGAAGGAATTGGGGGGAGAATGTGAGTATGGTCAAAATGCAATGCATCAGATTATTAAAGAATTAGTAAAAGAGAGGGTTTGTTTTGACTTAAACATCCAGAGATATAGCCCATTATAGCAGGAATAGCAGACGAAGCAGAAGACAGCTGGTCCTAATTTGTCCTTAGCCAGCAAGGGAGAGTATGGGTGCTTGTGCACAGTTGCCCTTCTCCTTTTAATTGAGGCAGGGCAACTCCAGCTCTTTGTATGGCACTCTCCACTTTTAGGGTGGGTTTTCTGATCTTAATTTACCTAATATAGATAATTCCTTAAAGAAATGCTCAAAGATTTGTTTCTGTGGTGACTTTAAATCCCATCAAGCTGACTATCAAGATTGTCATCCTGATTTTAAAATATTATTTAAAAATTCAACACTTTTCAAGTAGGGGAACCTCCTAGATTTTAATGACCATTTATAACGACGATATCCTAATTCTGTAAATCATCCTACCTGAAACTTGACACTCTGATTGATGTCTGACAGGCGGAACTGCTTCAGGAAGCGCTCATCCTCACTCCAGAAAAGGCGGATGTCAGGGATGTCATAGAGGACCATAGCCAGTCTCTCTAATCCAAGGCCAAACGCCCAGCCGATTCGATCCTGAGCACCAGCTATGGTCAGAAACAAAGCAAAATGTCTGTTTAGGAGAGCATCAAGATCACACAGATGCCCAGTGCTCTCTGATGAAGACTGGCAGTGCTGCATGGAGCCTCCTACTGGAAGGAATGAAGAGCACTATGGGCTTATCCAAGACAATGTTCAATCTTACCTTTGTCTTTCTTTTTATAATTCTTACATTCCCCCAGGAAGCTTTCTGGAATCATACCAGCTGGGAGTGTCACTGACTGCTCAATAAAGTCCAAAGGGAAGTTTACTCAAACTCTCATTGTTTTCCCTCTCTTTTTCCATTCCTCCTCCCATGCGCTCATGCGTGTGCATGTATGTGTGTGTGTGTATACAAGCATAAGTGTTTGTGTTGATGCCAGAATCAGGTACCTGTCTTAGTTACTTCTGTACCTTAATTTTTCAAGATTTATTTATACTTCTTATTTTATGTGTATGGCTATTTTACTTGGATGTTTTGATGTTCACTATATATGTGCAGTGCTCCCAGAGGCCAAGGGTGCTTGCCTGAATGTCCACGAGTGAACCATATGCATGCAGTTCCTATAGAAACCAAAAGATGGCATTAGAACCTCTCGATTTGGAGCTCCAGATGGTCTTGAGAGCCAGATGGGTGTTGGGAACCAAACCTGAGTCCTCTGTAAGAATGAAAAAATGATTTCTAGCCTCTCTACCTTATTTTTGAGATAGTGTTTCTGAATGAACTTGAAACCCCCTGATTCAGTGAGACTGGTTGGCCAGCAAGCCCCATAGATCCTCTTGTCTTTGTCTTCCCAGCATTGGGAAGGCGTTCACTGTCATGTCTGGATTTTCATTAGGTCCAGATCTGAACTGAGGTCCTCATGCTTGCATAGCAAGCACTTTACCTACTGAGTCATAACTCCAGCTCCAAGTCCATGGCTTGGCTCCCACCTTTGAATTCGGATTTTCTCTAATCAGTGTTTGCTCTGATTCAAACATTAGTTCCCTACATGCAGACCACTTAAGAGAAAGGAAAATAAAGTCTCTCCCTAAGTAGCTTGCTATACAGAGATACATCAAAATGTGCCACAGCAGCTGGCTGACATGAAGAGAACAGTATCAGGCTATTAAGAACATGGCCCCCATCCCTAACTCAGAGGCTATCATCAATTGATAACCACTTGCAAATGAAAATCAAGTTTTCTCCAAGGGAGTCTCACCAAGAAAATGAACTACTCTGAAGGATAGATTGCATGCCAGCAGTAGATGCCAACAGAAAATGAACTCAATGCCATCGCTGGAGGTTCCTTGTCATAAAATGGTTTTTTCCTCTTCTTCCTTTTTAACACTATCTTTTTCTCTCTTTTTTTTTTACCCTACAGGTCCATGGCATATGTATAATACCTTCTGGTTTTATGTTTTTATGGGATTTCTAAGTGTGTGAGCAAGTGAGTCTTTACATCTATATCTGTTTCTTGTTCTTGGGCTCTTTTCCTGTGCTTGGCTGTTTGTTTTGCCCTATTCTGATGTGTCTGACTTTGTTTTATTATTATTATTATATTATGTTATATTAATTATGCATTAGAAGCCTATTTGTTGTCTAATGAGACATAAAGGAGGTAAAATTTGCATGAAACGGAAAATGGACAAGAACTGGGAGGAGTAAAGGGAAGGGAACCTGCAACCAGGATATGTTATATTAAAAAAAATCAATTAAAAAAAGCCCTTCACCTTTTTAAAAATGCCATTTTTATTCTTCTTAAGCTATCTCAAGAATGTGGGAAAAATGTGTATTCAGCAGCATTTATTCCTAAGGTAAAAGGGTCCTGTCTAGATTATGACACAGACATGAACTTTAAGGCTGTATTTCACATATATGAGGTAGGATAAGAAGTGATAAAAAACACTGTGTGGAGGAAGGCTTGGGAGTCACTTTTACAGCTAGAAAAGCTTGCATAAAGAGCTCTTGAAAGGAACGCCATCTCAATTAGACACCAACAATGCACAGGGTTCTATGGCAGTCAGGGGTATCCCAAGACCCCCAACCTCATACACATGAGAAAGTCCTGCCTGAATATGGTCAGGCCCCTTAAAGGATGAGATTTTGATCCTCTGATTACCCCATTTTAGGTTAGACTCCATTTTCACAGACTAGAGAGAATGGGCTTTGCTGGCTATAAGCCACCATTTGGTCTTAAGAAGCCTCAGGGAGCTGCAAGAGGAAACAGGAAACTTATAACCCTAAGGAACGGGAACCCAGTACCCAGTGTGCTGAGAAGTGGGCTTCTAAGTTCCAGATGACCTTTATGCCAGTGCTAGTTCAGCATGCTCATCTTGTCATGATTCTGGGGAAGAGGCTTGGTCAAGGGAGAGATAGCTAAGTGGTTCACAGCAGCTTGTACTCATCTCAAAGAGGATTGGAGTTTGATTCCCAGTACCCACATCAGGCAACTTATAACACTTATTACTCCAAGTTTAAGATCTGACAAATCTAGCTGCACCACATATCTGTAGACACACACACACACACACACTTTTCAAAAAAAAAATATAAAAGCTTGCTTATGTTGTGACAACCTATAACCATGGAAGTTTTCAAAACAGTATTGTTTGTTTGTTAAGCTCTAACAATTTCACCTGTAAAGTACTCTGTTTTGGTCCCATTTATCCGGAATTTTTTCCTATTTTATTTGGGATACACTCAGAACTATATCATGGTTCATTAAGTTATTAAGACAATGTCAGAAATGCCTGCTAAGGATGCTGGTTACCATATATAGTCTACAAGAGGCCACAAGAAAAAATAGATTTTAGATCTAAGGAAATGCCTGTGAATCTTATGAACAGAAAAGGTTTCCTCCAGAATAACTGGGCTGTTTTTAACTTTGAGGATGCTGTACATTACATAATTAGTCATAACAATTCACTTTTTATTTTGGCTTTGTGGAAACTTAGAGCCAAACAAGTACATCCACTCAACAACTGAAAAAATGCTCAAGGTTTAAATCTATGTAACTCCTACCCCAGGTTTAATTTAATGTCCTGATTTCCACATTGCACTGATTATTTCAACTATTTATTTTGCCCTCTTCTATCATATAGCGTGCTTCAAATTCTTTGTTAAGAGGGCAAGCCACAGATAAACAAAACTGAAATCCATTGTCAGATGAAGTGAGAATCATCTTCAGCTTTAGGCCATACTTGCCTATAACGAATGACAGGTGTTCACGGTGACACACAGCTTACAGTGGTGCTCCCCCTCAATCTAGAATCACAGACTCAAGGAAGCCAGAGTGACCAGAGTGTAAGTAGGAATCCTTGCCAACAGAACCCTTGGGATGAGAGGTACCCATGTACTCTAATGAATGTCATTTTCCATCAACTGAACATCCTATGAGAGAAAGTTCATGTTTTCATTGTTGCTGAACATCTTAATAATAAGGCCAGTCACTCACTACATGGAAGGAAAAGGATGAGTAAGAGTCCAGAGAAGAGAAAGTTAAGAAAGGAGAAGATATTACCAATGTGAAAGTAGAGAAGCAAAATTGATCTTATAGTCTTAGATGATTTTAATCCATGGATGTGCCTATGAGAAGGATGGTCCTACAGGGCGCATCTCTATAGCTACTGAGGACAAGGGAGAACAATACTGTTAGTGCCCACTAAAAGACGATACTTCAGGAGCTGATTCTCCCCAGAGATTGAAAGATAAAAACAAAGATTTTTAAAACTAAAGATAAAATTTAAAGTAAATATAATTCCAGGGATGGGAAGACTAGAAAAAGTACACAGACCAATATCCCCACTCAACAATGGGAGACTGGTCCCTTCTCTCCTTAGAAGGAGAGAGGTACTTTAGTCTTTCATCTATAATACATGTTCACTGGCCTAGATCAGAGTAAAATCTTCATTAAGAATATGATTTAGGTCTAAAGAGATGGCTCAGTGGGGGCACATCCTGATTTTCCAAAGGACCTGAAATTGGATCTCAGTAGCCACTCCTTGCAGCTCACACCATCTAACTACAGCACCAGGAGATCCAATGGCTTCTTCTGCCTGCCTGCCTGCCTGCCTCCCT
>NW_022196913.1:40652023-40685374 GCF_008632895.1 Mastomys coucha | reverse complement strand
TCTCTCTCTCTCTCGTATGCATTCTTTGCTATTATAAAAAAAAAGAAAGGAAGTTCCCAAAAGATATTTTTTTCCAGTGGTTATAATGTGAGAGTGAAGATTCATTAAACTAAAGATAACAGAGTTTTAAAGTAAAATAAAATTTCAGAGGGGTATGCTAGAAAAAAAAAAGTGCAGACCAATATCCCATACAAACACAGATGCATAAATCCTCAACAAATTACTAGCAAGCCAAACTCAGCAGCATATTAAAAGGATTATACACTATGATCAAATGGGATTTGTGCAGGAATGCATGCAAGAGTAGTTCAAAATATGAGATCCAATCAATGTGATATAGCAAGCTGGTAGAAAAAGGGGGAACATGCACCATTATACTAATTAATGGAAAAAAGCATTTGATAAACACAACATTCTTTCATGATTAAGTAATTTTTTTAATAATTAGGACACAGTGGAATTTCCTCAACATGAAGAAGATCGTGTGTGAATAAGTCGTAGCTCACATCATACTCAGTAGTGAAGAACTGACAAGGGTGTTCACTCCCTTACTTCTATTCAGAGTACTGACAGTCTAAATAGAAAAATGAGAGAAGAGCATGAAAGAAAAAACACCCATTTGGAAATTACAAATTACAATTACCTCTATTTATAGATGACCCAATTTTCTGTATAGAAAAATTTAATGAGTCCATGAAAAAATATGAACTTATAAATTCAAGAAAGCTGTATAATATATAACCAAAATTTCAAAAATCAATAACATGTCTAAATGTTAATAATGAACAATCTAAAACTTAAATAAAAAATCCTTTATTATCAGTATCTGGAAGAGCAACAACTGCTTTTACTAGCTGAGCCATTTTGTCCATACCCTACCTTTATTTAAAACCAAAAGTAGATGTAAAATCTAAATTTAATACTAAAAAGTTAAAATTTCATTTTGTTTGTTTGTTTGTTTTTTTCGAGACAGGGTTTCTCTTTGTAGCCTTGGCTGTCCTGGAACTCACTCTATAGACCAGGCTGGCCTCGAACTCTGGAGGGCAGTGGTGGCGCATGCCTTTAATCCCAGCACTTGGGAGGCAGAGGCAGGCAGATTTCTGAGTTTGAGGCCAGCCTGGTCTACAGAGTAAGTTCCAGGGCTACACACAGAAACCCTGCCTCAAACAAAACAAAACAAAACAAAACAAATACATAGGGAAAAATTCGTCCCCTACCTCTAAATATATAGGTAACGAAAGAAAAAAACTGAATTTCATAAATGTTTAGATTATTTTGTATATGAAACCATCACCTACAGAACAGCCACAAAGGACTGCTATGTGAAGGCTGGCTCTTCAGGGTAAAAAGAAATCCCCACAATGCAACCACAAACAACCCTGTTGAAAAGGGGGCAAAGATTTGACCCCCTCATATTCATGTGGTCAATATAGTAAGGTACTTAATATCATTATTAATTAGAAAGTTCAAATTAAAACTACAGTGAGAAACTACTTCACACATATGATAAGAAGAGCATCTGGTGGCTTCTAAGAAGTTACTGAGTTAGGGCTGGAGGGTAACAGCTCAGACATACAGTACTCATCTAATATATACAATGCATGGGTTCAAATTTAACATGTGATAAAACATTTATAGATCCATAATATTCCAGAGTAATCTGTCTTCCTTCTCTATATTTCTCTCTTCCTTCCCTTATATACCCAATTGCATACTGGTGTTCTGTAGTATTGGTCCAGGCCAAATGGTGGAAATAACTAATATGCATTTCAATAAATGAAGGGTTGAACAGAATGCATGATTTACATACAATAGAATATAATTTGGCCCCCAGAATATGCTTTTCTGATACACTCACATAGCAAGCATGGCTCTTATAAGGAGAATTTTATGCAAAGAAGCTAGGCACAAAATGTATGGTCTCTAAAAAGACAAGCACATGAAGGCAGCAAGTGGACTAGTAGTCATGGGATGGGAGAAATGAC
The DNA here is from genome assembly GCF_008632895.1 of Mastomys coucha. NCBI lineage: Eukaryota > Metazoa > Chordata > Mammalia > Rodentia > Muridae > Mastomys > Mastomys coucha. The sequence continues at coordinate 40,683,389 of NW_022196913.1, read as the reverse complement.
TGGGAGGTCTTGCTTAATGACAATAGAGCTACTGGGAGAGGAAATGAAACTACTGAAGAGGGTGGTGAACTGGACAGTTCAAACAGGCTAACAGGCAAATTTTATAAACTTACTACATAAAATATTATATATTATTGAATCAAAAATAATTTAATACTTGCTAATAGCTCTGAACTTTATGACATGGCTCACTTTAAGAATTTAATGCAAGCATTTAACTAAATAAATGCTCAATGAAATACAAACTATAGCATAATGAGTAATGTTTACTATTTAACAGCAAAACTAGACACAAATTGTCAAGTCTTCTCTCCTGTGGTTTCTGGTCTTCATGAACTTGGAAGGATACAGGTACAGCCAACCATGATGCTGTTGATGTGACATGGTATCCTCTGGCGTTCTTCCATCTGTGCATGTCTCTGTTTGGATGTCCCTTTCTCAGTATACCTCCCTAGAGACATCTCATACACAATGGCAAAGGTCTTCTTCAATACATATGGTAACCGCTGATGCTACCTGCTTCTGCAGAAAATACTACCTCATCCAATCCTTCCCATTGTCCCAAGTTCTTATTTGTAACCAAACTTCTGAGATGCCATGGCCAGCATCTTAGCCTCTTAATCACTGACACAGCTCCAGTAGTTTCTGGGACACTTGGCATGTACCTCATGCTCAGTATGAATTTGCAAAGAGATAGCAGGATGCTGTGAAAGAAAGAAGTTTCAAAACTTTCCTTTTACTTGCTACAGAGAATTCTATATTTAACATGGAACTTTCAGTAATTTCCCTTTGTTTTGTATCTGCAAGAGACTTTATTGATCATATACACTTTGGGGTGACATTTTAACAGAAGTGAGTTAACTTTTTTCCCCCTTATGAAAGGCATGGTCTCTTGTCAGTCAGATTTGGTCAGACTATAAAACCAAGCAATGTTTCTTGTAAACTCTTGGCCTTCCTGACCCTGTAGAGAGCTTGGATTACATGAGTTACCATGCCTGGCTAGAAATACAGCCATGTTGTTGAGTCCCAGCAGCTGAGGCTGCACAGACAAGCTCAGAGATGCCACCCCAGAAGAATCATCACTCAGAGAATTGAACATGAGAAGAAGGGGATGTCCTCCTCATTTCCCACTCCCATGGCTTATGAAGTGGGCTCTGTGGTGTAGGCATGGTTGTAAGATCCAAGGCCTATGATCTTAGTTCTGCTTTGTCTTCTTCACCAGAAATTGGGTTAAAGAAAGCTAAACAATTCTGTCTATTGCTTTCTATTCATTGATTATTTTCTTAGAAGGCCAAGGGCTAAAAGAAAATTATTACCTATTAAAATGAGTTTTTGTACTATATTAAGTATGTAGTTCCTTGTATGTCAAAAGGGTGTGATTTCTGAAAATTATTCAACTTAAGGGGACACATGCCCAAGATAACTGGTACACAAAACAGTAAAACAACTTACCAATTAATATGTATGTATCTCATGGGATGCCATCAATTTCAGGATATTCACCCATACTGTCTTGATTTAATGCCTCACAATTAAGTCATAGAATCTGCCAGATTGGTATCAAGGCTTTATAGATGCCAGAACTCAAACTTATGGACAGGTCAAGTACGTATCCACTGGCTGGTTCCCAGATTCTTGTGGAAACATTAGTGTGGAGGGGCTGTCTAAGGTCTTTCCAAACCCCAGAGAGCTGCATTCCATCAGTGAGCCTTCTATTTTGGAAGTGCTTGTTTGCAGATTGACTTTGTCAGAGTCTGTGAGAGCTCGAAAAATGGCTTATAGAAGGAGGTGCTCAGACATACCAGGAGAATTTTATGTTGGGTATCTTCATGATGGATATGACCTGAACATACACACAGAACTCACTCTCCATGTGTTAGCAGGATGAGTGCTTAAGCAGTGGCACTGGATATAAGCTTTTGCATCCCTGGATCATTAGTTATGCTGACCATCACAGGAATAGCAAGCAGCACACCGCCCAGAGAGACATTGTACATACAGAGGCAAGCCTAGAAAGGCCAGTGCAGTGACATCAACTCTGATTTGTCCTTTTCCTACCTAGGATGTGGTCCCTGGTCACCTACTTTCAGCTACACTTCTTAAGCTTTTCCTCTGGGACAGGCCACTGGATGATTGACTTCTCCAGCTGAGCGTCAAGATCGATCTCCTGCCGGAAAAACGTCTCTGGGTGTATACATCCTTGGCCCCACACACTTCTGTCAATAAGTCCTTCACATGATCCAAAGGCAGACTTTTCTTTTAAGTTTCCTGTGGTCTGGATCAGACTGTGCACCAGGTTCCACTGGCTATGAAAAGAATTTTCTTAACACATTCTGCACTATGCACTTCTCACTGTGCACAGACACATTACCTTATTTCATGGACCTCACTTTGGCCCAGGCCCTTTCTTTACTGGGTCCAGGATTTGGCTTTCTGCACTTAAAGGAACAGAAGTTTCTGAAGTACATGTCAATCAACAGTACATAAAGTGATTACCAAAGACATTCCCCTTGGCAGGCATACTTAATTTCCCTGAGAGATGTGCAACATAGACATTTCATCTTTTTGATCCTTTATAATTTAATCCAGGAATAACAGGGAGCCTTCCAGCAGCCAGCCAGCTCTGGACAGAGATACATTGGAAAGTGCTGGACTAACCCCCCAAGGGCTGAAATTCCTTTTCAGATACCTGCTCTAGGAACAGACATGGCAATGGACCCTAGATAGAATTCTGCTGGGATACTCACAGGCTAGAGTTTCACCTCAGGTTAAGGACCCTTTGTAACTCCCTTTTTCATTGCCACATTAGCTTCTGTCGCACGAGAGTACAACAACTATGCAATGGCTATAATGTACCAGAAGGCTAACACAGGAGGCAATAAGCTGGTTGCTGGAAGCCAGTATACTAAGGAGAGAGCAGGTAAATGCATAGCTCTGACCCTGCAAAAGAGCCTTGAATCTCCACATTAATTCCTTTTAGTCTTCCAGTGAATGATGGTGATCTATGTGACTTATTCCAGCATTGGCTATGGTTTTGTATCTTGTTGAAAGACATATAAAAACTTAGATGATGAGCAATAGGAAGAGGGATATCAAAAGCTGTTGAAGTGACAAAGCTTGACAGGGAGAAAGGTGATTTCAATGAATAGATTTCTTTCTTGAGACTTTCCCTTTGGACAGCAAATATCAAGTACCAGCTTTCATCTGAGTTTCAGATTGCTTTCTTTCAAATAAAGTATCATTCACTGTTGGGAGATGTGCAGAGCCAGGGTGTAGGTCTCAATGATGCAAAACATGGAGCTTTGAGTAATAATAATATGAAGTAAATAATAATGAGTGCAAATTCCAAAGAAAGTGGATCAGGAAGCATTTAGGAAATTTGGAAAGGAAAAAGGGAGGGGAAGAAAAGGAAAGGAAGGGTTAAGGAACCAAAGAATACTACAGAGATTCATCACAAAAATATTAAGACTAATAAATATACCATTTAAGGCTCCTAGCAGGAACAGACTTGAAACACATGGTGCCAAGGACTCCCAAGAAGACAGCTTTGTGCTTTACTCAGTTATATTCAACATGCCACACAACACAAGAGTACAGCCTCACAGGAATATAAACACTTCTTCCCCTGTGGAATGCAGTGCTATTGTTATCTCATTACGCTGTGCCTATTAACAAACTTCCATACGGAAGAGGACGCAGGACCCCAGATCTCCATCATGTGTTCAACAAGAAGGCACGCAAAATCCAATGGGATCAACAACAAAGACACATCAAATAAAAGTTAAAAGAACCCTAATGTAAATCAGAGCCATCCCACAATGGACAGAGGAACTACAAAGGGGCTCAGGGCTTTGGCACTACAGTCTGAGAAGCAGAAACAGTTTTTTTTGGTCTTACCCTTAAAGCTTCACAGAGCTCTCACATGCAACATTCATTCTACAGGTGCACACCAAAGTCTACAATCTACAGAAATGGGAGCACACTCTGTAAAGACAGACATCTCATCAAATTCCCTCAGCCCAAAGGGGGTGGCAGTGGCCACATCAGCCACTACTTTGTACATTCTATTTATTCTATTTACTTTGTAGACTTACATGATATATTTGACTCTTATTCAGCAATAACAATATAAATTTATATTGATACTGACTGACAAATATGTAAATACTCATTGCATATTATAGTAACTATTCCTGTCATCTGAGAGTGGCTGTACATAGCATGTTCTGTTAGCCCTTGACATTTGTTTATTTTTTTTTTAAATAAGAAATGAAGATTTCATATTGTATAACACTCTCACCTAATCTGAAACCTACCTTCCATTTTGGAGTCTCTGTCATTAACTCATTGCATTTTCCCCACTCAGTCAAGGACTACACATAAAGCTTACATACCACGCACAGCCTCTGTTCATCCTAGCTTTCTCATGTCTTACATGATACTCACATGAAATGAAAATCCAAGGCCAGCTTGTCGGTACATTGTGCTGAACTTGGCATTATCTGGTATTCCTCTGTGACTAGATTCAGGTTCTGGAACTCAACAAAAACCTACAAATGACACTGTTTCTTCATGCATTAAGCTGAGACTACCCACCTCCACCTCCACCCCCACCTATTATTTCTAGCATTTAGTTTTCTGCATTAAACAAACAAACAAACAAAAAATCACACCCACAACTTGTGGTTAAGATCAATTGATCCTGGGTTCTTACGATCCTTATTGGGTCCTTAAGCACGCATGCAGGCCGGACTAATTCACATGTGGATGTAAGCTGCCTATTGCTGGAGAACTTTATTGCTCTCACGTCATCCAGTAGGCCAGTTTGGGTGAGCACACATATGGTTGCAGAGGTCTACTTGCATCAAGGTTGGGAATGGAAACACTCTATCCTTTTTGCTATTGACCTGATTGACTAAAGCCAGGTATAGGGTCAAGCCAGATACGAAGAGTGGAAAAAGATTATCAACTTAATCATTAGGAAGTCTGTAGAAGGACAAGCTACAGCATCTTAGTATATAAAACATATATAAATGCTTTATGCTAATTTTTATCTATTCCTTCAGAAGATATTTTTTGTGACTTGTTTTTATTTAAAAACAATATTGTAGGCTGGGAGGTGGTGGCGCACACCTTTAATCCCAGCAGTTCGAGGCCAGCCTGGTCTACAGAGCGAGTTCCAGGACAGCCAAGGCTACACAGAGAAACCCTGTCTCAGGAAAAAAAAAAAAAAAAAAAACAAAACAAACAAACAAAAAAAAACCCAATATTGTAGATGCTTTCTGATTAGCAATATCAAATAAACTAAAAAAAAAAAAAAGAATAATTACTTGGTATAATAAGACCTCATTAAATCTCATATCACCATATGAAGTAAGTGTTACCAACTGTATTTATTAATAAATGAAAAAAATCAAAGTTTAAAGAGCTTAACTAATTTGCCCATGGTTATACAACTATCTGTTCCTAAGAAGTAGAAAACCCAACTGAAAATTAAATACATCATAGACACCTGATTTTTACAAGAAAGGTTCTGAAGGTGGCCATTTCCTGGTTGGTAGAACAGTCTCGGATGCCATGGATGATCCTTGCTCCTTTTATCTTCCTGTCTCACCCTGCCACGATCAATGCTTTAATTACCTGGTGCTACACAGAGAAAGAAAGCTTGCCTAATAGTCCTTTCTTCCAAAAAGCCATCCCCCAGAGCTGGGTTGCTGGGCCACTAAGCTTTAAGGGCTGAAAGAAACATGGCAGCCTGGCTTCTCTTAGTCCAAAGGGAAAATGTCTCCAAGGAGAGGTGGCACTGGGGTCAGTCAGCCAACAGTCAGTACATGCCAGATCTAGGATATGAACCCAGGAGCATAAAGCATGAGAGCTCATGTCCGTCCCCAAGGGATATATGCTATCAAAGCAAAGAGATAAAGAGCCATAAGTTCTGTGAGTGCTAAAAATGAGGTTCTATGAGGCTGCAGAGAAAGGAGGAATTACTTTAAAATAGGCTGAACAATTCTATTTGGAAAAGTACATAAGAAATCTTCTTAAATGCCTGCAAGGTGTTGAAGGTAAGATTACCAACCAGAAGCAAAGCTAAAGCAGACAAATGGAGGCGGAAGCATGGCCTGGGGACAAGCTGCCCGAACAGGGCACAGCACAGTGCAGGAAATTTCAGAGGTTTAAACATCATGGGGCTATCGCACATCATGCCTTCCTCTGCATTAAAGGCTATATACAGTAATATTCAAGTCACCAAACGAGCTCATGTTTCCCTCACACTATCTTCAAGTACAGAGCATTTGATTTTCAGTGTATTTCCCTCAATTTCATTGTAAAACCGTAGATTTTTAAAAGAGAATTAAAAGAGATTTTTAAAAGATAATGTTTCTAAAGTAAATGTTGCAAGTAAGTTCTCTTATAACAAAAGTCAGCCACCCTCTTAACAGTTTAGGAGTTTTGTTCAACCACCTCACAGTTTGACAGTGAAAATACTATCTCCCATTTTTATACAGAAATTGTGATTTATTTGCTGTTCTTATTTTTGTTTTGTTTTATTTTGTTTTGTTTTTGAATGGCTAGGGTCTCACTAAGTAGCCCAAGTTGACACTGAACTCTTGTCTCCCCCATTGAATGCTGAGATTCCTGACTTGAAGTGAAGGTTGGTTTTTGTTTTGTTTTGTTTTGAGACATAGTCTCATGTAGCCCATGCTAGCCTCAAACTGTTTTAGCCAAGGATGACCTCAAAACTTCTGATATACCAATTCCTAGCTTTTCTTTCCTGAGATTATAGGAATAGCCACCATGCCTGGTTTTATGTGGTTCTAGGAACCAAATCCAGAGCCTCAGACGTGCCAGCTAAGCACTATACAAATTAAGCTGGAACCCTAGCCCATCTGTTTTGAGATAGTTTATAGGCCATGCTAAAACTATATAATCCAAGCTGATCTCCACTTCCCAGCAACCATCCTACCTCAGCGCCCCAAGTGTTGGAATTACAGGGATGAACATCAACATGAGGTAGTTTCCATGTTATTACTTATTATATTTTGTTTTAAATTGCTTCAAGTTTATGCAGATATTTAAGTAATAAAGAAACTAAACACGACTTGGCATGCACTAAGCTGATCATGACTTTTCACTTCCCATTGATCTTTAACAAGGTGAATCACACCCATAAACGGTGCTTGAGAGGCCATTCCAAAGCAGCTGTGCACACGTGCTCATGCTGGGAACGCCTCCACTCACATCAAATGCATCACTAGATTTCTTTATCAACAACAGTTACCAAAACAAGGCCACAGGCAGAAAACTAAGCAGGGATCAGTGAGTTCACCATATTATAAACAACTCTTTCAGGAAACAGAGTAGAAGTAGAAGGAGGGTCAAGAAATCCCCTGAGCATAAATGACCAGGACACTTGGACTCTAGGAGCCCTGTCTGGGAGAGCAGGTGAACATTGTCTTTCTATAGAGACAGAGCCATTATTGCTCTGCCACCACTTAGCACAAACATCAGCTCACACTTGAGGGAGTCACCCACACTCCCACATCCATGTATACTATATACACATATAAATAACACATTCACATCATGTACATATTAAGAATGTCCTAGCCCCTGGTTGAGGGATGAGGCCACCCACCCACCTCAAAAATATTCATCCAAAATTCCTCCTGTCAAAAGGAAATGCAGGGACAAAGAGTGGAGCAGAGACTTAAGGAAAGGCTATCCAGAGACTGCCCACCTACGGATCCATCCCATCTGCAGACATCAAACCTAGACACTATTGAAGATACCAAGAAGAGCTTGCTGACAGGAGTCTGGTATAGCTGTCCCCTGAGAGGCTCTGCCAGAGCCTGACCAATACAGATACAGATGTATGCAGGCAACCATCAGACTGAGCATGGGGACCCCAATGGAGGAGTTAGGGCAAGGACTGAAGGAACTGAAGGGGTTTGCAACCCCAAAGGAAGAACAATATCAACCAACCAGACTCCCCCGCCCAGAGCTCCCATGGACTAAACCACCAACCAAAGAGTACATATGGGGGGCGGGGAACCCATGGATCCACGTGGATAGAGGATTGCCTTATCACTGGGAGGGGAGTCCCTCAGTCCTGTGGAGGCTCGATGACTCAGGGTAGAGGAATACTAGGGCACTGAGGCAGGAGTAGGTGGGTGGGTGGGGGAGCACCTTCACAAAGGTAGGGGGAGAGAAAAGGGGAGGGGACTTGTAGAGGGGAAACTGGGAAGGGGGATAACATTTGAAATGTAACTAAATAAAATAACCAATAAAAATGAAAAAAGAAGAATGTCCTATATTTTTATGAGTGTGGAAGACACGAAAACGTAGAAATGCCCATTTTAAACATTTTAACCCCTAGCTAGAATTCCTAAAGTATTAAATTAGATGCCTTATCTCTTTATGCAAAGAGAAAAGAATAGTTTTTATCCTCCACTAGAAAAATAGCCCTCCCAAAAAAAAGTTAACTGCTCTATTTCTTGTAACATTGTTGTAATTTTTTCCTTTTTCTTTTTAAGGAAAGGAACTTAATTTAGAGTAAGTAATGCCATTGCCACTTAAGTCTATGAATGATGAAAGGAATGTCAGCTGTTCTAATTCTATAATTCCCAAGCATTGACAATTAATGAAACACTCTTTACTAGTGGGAGTTGTTTTAAGCAGCAGATAAAGGAGTCACTGAGCCTTTTAAGATTTATTCTCATAACCAAATTGCATATCTCTTCATCATTATCCAAAATATAATTAAAAGATGACATTTAAAAACAAACCTTAAAAAAAAAATCAAACTGCATCCCACTCCCAACGGAACAGTAAGTGAGAATCAAGGCCTGCCTTCCAGGAGTGGCAGGAGGAAGTGCACAGCAGAGCCCATCCTCATCTCAGCCTCCCCATGTACAGCAGCAGTCACCGCAGGCATCGGTCTCACTTGTCAATACAGGAAATGCTCAATCCTATCACTGAGTGTTATTGGACAGATATTAATTGTGCTGTTCCACTGCTGAAGAAATATTTGTTGACCTTTCCCAACAGAAAACAAATCAATAGGAAGATCTTATGAAAACTGTTTCCTCCCTGGGTTTGCTCCAAAATTCAGAAAATTTACTGAGTTACATATTTGTTAGACCATCTGTTTCAAAAGTATCTACAGCAAGAAAAAAGGTGTCCTTTCATGTTAGCCCAAACACAAAATCCAGAGGCCTCTATAATTCTCTGGCTGGATCGTGCTAATTAAAATTAAAACAAAACACAAAATTCCTGAGGAAAAAGCTAACAGCTTGAAACTATCCATCCCACATGCTTTAAAGAGAACTGTAAGAATGTGTCTCACTTCAGTCTTTCCTCTCTAGTTTCAGCTCTGCTCATCAACACTAAGCCAGTTTACTTTGTACTCTGTATCACCAGAGGGCACATCCTCATAAAACACAAGGGACTAGGGTCTACAAGGAGGATCATGAAAAATAGCATCATGGGGGTTTCCAGGGCTTGGTCCACACAGCTGTGTGCAACTACTATTTATAACAACTTCTAAAATTACAGGGAACTTAACCAAGACAACAGTAACAAACAGTATTAAAATTAGGCCAAAAACCCTTTGTCTAATAACATTTTGTATATATTAACCAATACTTTGTAGTTAAAGAATTTGACATAAAAGTAAGAAAAAGTCAACTAACCCCAAGAAAGCCAACCCACGTATGAACCAAGAAGCCTCATTCAAGTGACAGATGTCCTTCAACAAGTACATGACCAGAACAACTGTGATATATATTCATCATGGCATACATAATACTGTACAAGGTAGGATGAATAGTTGATAAATCAGTCTCCATGTATCTCCAGGAAATTACACTGAATGAAGAAAGCTAATCTCTAAAAGCTGCATCGTGTATGATTGACTTTTGTGTCAGTATGAAATAATAACATTTTAGAATCTGAGATAGTTCAGATAGAAACTGTTAGGTCAGGGTGAGTCAGAAAGGAAGAACCCTAGAAGTGCTTGATGCTTACCATGAAGCAATCCTGGGAAGCCAGGAGCATATCATGTACCAATACTCATGCTCCTTTTAAAACCTGGTCTGTCTCAGGCCTTTTTTGTGTGCAAAGAGTTCACACCACACCCGCATAACTATTCTCATGCTCACATTGAATCCTGTGTAGATTAAGAGAACTTAGAACTCTGTAGTTCCCTCTTCCTATGAAACAACAGCCTGACCAAAAGTTTCTGTGAGGAGCTCAGTGTCCTCTTGACACCTCTCTTCTACAGGAACATTTTGGCCCTAGCCATATACTACATATCTACTTTAGACTCCCTCTCTCCTGTGGTCTCCCTTTGTGCACTATTTTGGTGGGATGACTAACAGAACACTGCCTGTTGTGGGTACTACTGCCGTTTCAGAAATGGGATTGTAGAAAAGAGTGTTAAATGGGATACTTGTTAGCATCAGAAGTCCCCCAGTCTAGGAAACAGACACTGGCAACATGCATGTGTTAGCTTTCCAACACCACAACAAAGTACCGCATATAACATATATGAAAGGGTCACTTTGGCTCACAGTTTTTGAAGTTTAAGTCTGTTTTCATTTTGAAGTTTAAGTCTGTTTTCATATATGCTTCTGAGAGTGCAGTAGTATAAATCTGCTTCCTCATGTCTAAGAAGAAAACAAAACAAAACAAAAAAAAAAAAAAAGAAGCAAGAATCGCACAATCCCCTTCAGGGAAATATTCTCAATGACCACCTATAGGCCACTATTTGTCACAGAGCTTTGCCATGTCCCAAGAATGAACCCTAGGGAACTAACATGCCTTTGTAGGACATTCAAGATCCAAACCATAGCAACCAATGACAGTGAGACAGTGAGCCGACTGAGCCCATTCCTACCTCCATGCTAGATGAGCAAAAGCTAAACATTCAGTGCTCTTTGCCAAATGTCCTCCTTCGAGGTCTTATTGACTAACTCCCTTCCTCTATCTCCTCAGAAAGTAAAGTGGCTGCCCTCAAAAGGAAGTAGGGCAAAATCTGATCACACGTAGAAAATTCTCAAGACCAACAAAGCAGCAAAGGGTTATCAGAGGACCTGGAGGGTATATCTATGCCAGATTAAAGAGTTGCATGTGCTGTGGCTTCCTGGGCTCCAGATAGAAAGTAGCTCTGCACTGCAGGCAGCTCTACCTGCCCTTCCTTCCTCTCTACCTCAAAAGCCCTCACTGAGTTCCTTCCTTCTTTCCTGCTTCCTCTGTCCCCACTTTCCCCTGTCATGTTTGTGACTAACAATCAATGGTCCTAAATGGAGCAGCACAGAGTAAACTGAGTAGACACGAAGGAAAAGAAAATAGAATATTGCGAGTTAATGGGCCCTAATTTCCTGGTTCTATACCCTTTTCTTCCAGTGCTACATGCTAAAATTTCATCCATTTCGCCAAGTCATTCTTCCCAAACAAATCCAACATATCTTTTAGCCATGGATATTGAATATAAGAAGGAAAACAGATGGAGGGGAACTTAAAAAGGACATTGGAATAGAACTGCATAAAAATAAGATATCAGTTGTCAAAGCCAAAAACACACTTCCACCAATCTGAGCATATAAAACTTATATAACAATATGTGTTAAGCAGGCACTTATCAGTAAAATGTCCCCTGTGGAAGACAGTGCCAATTGTTTCCTTTCACCAAGTAACATGGTCAAGTGGCACCACCACCACCACCACCACTTAGGCTAACTGCTAATTGAAAGGTATACCTCACTGCATTCTTCTTCCCAGAAATAAAACAAGGTGTAGGTCACAGCCACCTTTGCAAATACCCTGAGCCCACACAAACAAACAAACAGAGGAGGTCTATTCCTTGGAGACCCTCCTTTTCCCTTGTCCTTTGCTGTAGGGACCTTCGTGGTCACATGATCTAGATGTTATGACTATAATGGGGTACTCCACAATAGTCTGAGGGAAAAGTAAACAGTCAGCGAGTTAGGTCCTTGAGATTTACAGTGTGCTGTTAGTGCAGCAGCGATGGCCTAACCTATCCTGAACCCTCAATCAGGCTTCAGGTTCTGGTGAATGGAGGAATCTAGACTCACTGAAGGGTGGCATAGCCTCGGAATGGTACCACATTCTTAATACCAATGGCATTTATTCTTTGCAAATAATTTTCTTAACTCAGTATAAGCTTTTTACTTAGGTTTCAGAGGAGATTTATAGAAACAGTGACTTATAAATAGTTATGAAGACAGTGACATTCCTAAACTGCACTCAGTAAGCATTTGACTAAAATGTATGAAATGAAATCCCTGAAAGTCAAAAGAACAATGCAGTGAAACAGGCTACCCAGGGGGCTGCTAAATCATGATTTCCAGAAGTTTCTATAAAAAAAGGCTGACAACCCATCTTTGGCTATATCAGAATTTTAGTTAGCTCCTTGCCACCTAGAATCCTCACTCAGGTCTTGGTCAGAAGAGCCAGGGACGCTTTTCAAGAATGTCTTTCAAACTTTTTAATTCTTGGTTCTAGCAGTGTTCTTCTGTTTCAGGATAAAAATAAAGGGAAAATTGGTGTGGTTTTGCTCAATAGTAATTAATTCAGTGAGTACCACCTATAGAAACACTGCATGAGGGATACTAGGGTGCCATGGGGGTAGCAGACCTTGACTTCTCACTGTCACTGTCAACCACTAACTGTTATTCCAGATAGCAAAGGTTGCTCAGTGGAAACAGACCTTCCCACTGCATGCTCTCACTCAAACCCAAATTGCAGATAAAATGAAAACTCAGAAGAAACCTTGGTAGTTTCTTTTGGCCACTGGGACATGATAATTTCAGATTAGTATCTTGAAAATTACAAAAGAGATCAAGTGTAAGAGAAAAACAGAATGTTACACAGGAGCAAGAAAGACTTCAGAGAACTCCTGTATATATTCGGAAAAGCTTCCAATAACCAGAGTTCATCACTGGCTTTATCCAGAATGAGGCAGGAGCAGGGGTGGCTCCTGATGGTAAATTATGTCAAAAGAAGTCTGACTCTGATTCCTTGGAGGGTAGCAGATGAATCTCTCATTCAGTGGCCAAACAAAATCGAACAGGACATCCACATATTCCAATTCACTAACATATGTACATGTTGATATGCTCTCATTTTCTATTGTAATAAATTTATAATGATTTTAAATCAATATTTTACTTCTTTGGGGACTATATTTCTTTGAAAACTTACTTCCATTTGCTATCTATTCTCAGAAACTCGAAGGGTAATTTGAAAAATATAGCTCCATCATTTTTTTTACTCAATAGGATTGGCAAAAAATTCAACGTGACAATGAAAAATGTAAGCAAGAAGGTAGACAAACAGGCCTTTCATATACTGCTGCCAGGGTAAGGAGAGAAACACAGGAGGCTGGGTTCTATCTGTAACATTCTCAGAAACTGAGTGTGCATGGTGTTGTTCTTTGTATTTGGAGGAATGATTCACATTGTTCTTAACAAAAAATTTTAAAAACATCATGCAAAGGGATATAGTGTGGGATAGGTCACTTCCTTTACACCCTGAGAAATAAAAAGTATGCAGACAAGTGTGACTATTAGGACAACAGCTATAACCATGGCTTCTTCTCAAGATGCCTGCTTTTACCTCTCATGGTCCTAACATTCATTGTTAGTGAGTTTGTTTGCTTCCCATTTTGAGAAATGGCCTACTTCACTAGCCCAGGCCAGCCTACAGATCATGTTGGCCTCAAACTCCTGTTAATCCTCCTGCCTCAGCATCCCTAGTAGTGAAATTACAGATGAGACCTACACTCAGAATTTAAACAAACAGACACATACCCTCATGGTCCAGCAAGATGGTAAAAGCTAAGTTTGATTGGCTGAGTTGGATGCCTATACACACATGGTAGAGGAAGGATGTAATCAACTCCTGCCAATTGTTCTCTGACAATTTTATACACACGCATATACAAACACTACTCTTTCAAAATAGATTGTTGAAAAATCTTTAAGAAATAAACCTAACATAATATCTTTGAACTGGATTTATGATGCTTAGGTTTGGCCCACCTTATAGACAAGCAGGAGTCTGACACAATAGTGCCTGGGGTCAAAAGAGAAAACAACTGTCAACTTTCTCAAAATCTGCTACTAGCCTAGCACTGTGGGAACTCTCTAGGTCAGGACTAAGCAGCAATTTTAAGAAAGTCACCAAAGGACATTAATAGACAGAACTAACTTGAACAGAACTATCAGTCTCATTTGTGTACTCAAAGCAACACTGGGTAGAGCCTCGCCACCCACTTTTCAACACCGTTCAGCATTAAGAGCAGGCCTGGGCCCATCCAATGTGATTCAGTGGAAGGAACTATATTGGTACTTGGCAACCAGACAATAAAATCTGGTAATAGAAGGAGAGGTTATTTACTTTCATATATTATTACTATAATGAGTACTGGACTCAGGGGCTTACTATTGAGAAAACAAAAAAGTCTTGGAATACAGAACTGGTCTTTACTTAGAATATCTTCTTTCTTGGATTTGTTGGGAATTATGACTGGAGAAACTCACACCATTCCTTCCATTCCATAGCCAGGCTTTCCTGGCTTTAGCTATTTAAAATCATGAGCATTTGAAAAATACAGTATTTGCATTTAGTTACTTTTCTATTGCTGTGATAAGAAACTATGACCAAGACAACTTATTAAAAACTATTCGTTTCAGGCCATTAAGAATCTATGATGGCAGAGCAAAAGGCATGGAGGCAGGAACAGCTGAGAACTATCATCTCCAACCACAAGCAGGAGGCACAGCTACTGGCATGAGACTTTTGAAACCTCCAAAGCTATCCCCAGCAACACACTTGCTTCTAAGCTTCCCCAAGCAGTTCTACCAAGTAGTGACCAAGTATTAAAACAATGAGCCTCTGGGAGCCATTTTCAAACAACCTCCATCTGTTCCCTGGCCCTAGTCAGGCTCATGGCCATATCACAATGAAAAATGTATTTAATCCAATTTGAGGAGTTTCCGTTTTTTTGCAGTCTCAATATTTACTAAAAGTCCAAAGTTCAAGTCTCTTCTAAGACTCAAAGGAGTCTCAATTGTAACCCCTGTAAACTAAATAAGCAAGTTGCAAACTTTCAATTTTTAGTGATCCTGAATATACATTACCATTCCAAAAGGGAGGATTCAGGGAATAGTGAGAAAATATTGGATCAAAGGAAGACCAAACATCAAATCTGCTAGGTCCATGTCTGGTGTCGAAGGGCTTAAATGGCTCTTCCTATCTTTGTTGCCTACAAGATACCATCTGTTCTCTGGCTGGTTCCACTCCCCATGTAGAACTCCCTTTAGCAGATATACATGGCTGTAGAATCTCCAACAATGCAAGGCAGGCTTTACTTTCATAGCTTCACTCACAGGCCTCTCAGAGCCTCCATGAAAGGACTCCCCTGACATCTGCCTGGTCTTAGTAGCTCCCATGAACTATACAAGAATATTCTACAACCTCCTTACTAGTTTCATGATTACATCTTTCAGGACTTTAAAGGAAGCACCACATGGAGGATACTGACAAGTTTAGCTACAATTCAAGGTGAACACTGGGCCCCCTGAATCACATCAGTGATGGATTTGCTTTGTTGTTTCAAGAATAGGAAATTCCTTAGACTTTCCTTTCACCACTTGAAGCTTAGCTGGGCAGGACTGAGGGTACTCCTCCCTTTATTCCAGTCTCTATCAAGCCACTCCTTAATTTCATTATCTCTTTCGGCACAAGCTTTGCTTTTTTTTACTTTCCAAACTGTACATTTTGCATTTCTTTCTACTCCATTTGCTCCTTTTTAACATAGACCTACATAAGAGTGATTACTAACAAGCATGTAACAGAATCAGTATTAGGCTGTCTTGAAATCACCTCCACCAAAGAATTTAGCACACTACTTTCTGAATTAGCCTCAGGCTAATTCTTAGGACAAGGGCAGAAGGCAGCCACATTCTTTGCCAAAACCTCATAGGAATGGCTATAAACTCAGCTGCTGTTAAAGTCCTTGTTTCTGTTTGACGCCTCTCCCCTCCATAGTCCACAAATATCTCAGCCCTACTGCCTTCCAGGTGCCTACTGTGCAAACCAAAGTTAATCCTGGAGGTTGTTGTCTATGTTTTCACTCCCCTAAACAAGTTTGTATGACACATCTGCACCAAGTGTGTTTGATCACTTGTGGGGTGACATGTGGCAAGAAATACATCAGGATGTATGCTTACCCCTGATTGGACCTGATGTGAAATGTGGTTAATTGTGGGTATTCCCTTGGAATATGTTTCTCATGGCCACTTTCCAGGGAGCTCTGGAGTGTCCATCCTTCCGGCCAGTATTTAATTAAAGCTTTCTTAAAATTTGTCTCAGTACTGTAGTAGTGGTCTTATTCTCAACCCATGGGATTAACGGTACTAGTATGACCCATTAAGCTTTGCTTATATATTCTACTGCTTCTCTGCTAGGGGTTGAAACCCATGAGCCCTATTCCTTCCAAGCTGGAATGCTGACTGGCTTCATCTTGTGTGCATGTGAGTTCATGACTGCAGTAGTTCCGTCATGTTCAGAAGACACTGTTTTACTACAGTTCTCCTCTACTTCTGATTCTTTCATCTTCCCACCCTCTTTTCTATAACAGTAAGGAACTCTTTTTTTCCTTCCTTTCCTCCTTTCTTCCTTTTTTATTGGGGGAGGGGGTAGGATTCTCTGTGTAATAGCCCATGCTGTCCTCCAACTAACAGAGATCCACCTGTTTCTGTTTTTCAAGTACTGGGATTGAAGGCATGCACCACAATGCCCAGCCAGGACCCCTTTCTTAAAGTAATAAATTTGTTTAAAGCTCTCTAATCATAGGCTAGAAAGAAGGCAAAAAAGTAAAGAGCAATAACTGTTCTTCCAAAAGAGTCAAGTTCAATTCCCTACAAGGACCTACACGGTCCTTGTAATTATCTGTAATTCTAGTCTTAGGGGATCCAATGTCCTCTTTTCTGGACTTTGCAGGCACAAAGCACCCATGTGGTAACAGACATACATGAAGACAAAACATTCATACACATAAAATAGGTAACTGGGGAAAAAAAACAATAATCTTCATTGTCAACTTGACAAGATTTGAAATAACTTAGAAGTCCTAACTCTGAGCATGTCCAAGATTATTTGAAGAAAGGTTTAACTGAAGAAGGAAGAGCCACACTGACTGTGAAGAGCCTCACTCTATGGACTGGGGTTCTAGACTGACTGAAGAGAGAAAATGGAACACTAGCATGCCTTGTCCTTTGTGCCTTTTCCTTCCCAGATGTGAAAATCCCTAACTCCACCCTTTTGCTTTTATAGGCAATACTCTCTTAAACAACAAGCCTAAACAAACCCTTGTTCTTGTAATCTGCTTTGGTCAGGGGTACTGTCACACCATTGAGAAAAGTAGATAACACAACACAACACAAATAAAGCAACGCTTTATTTATTCAAGGCAAGATCCTGCTTACCATCTGCTCATAGCTTTTGGATATATTTTCTCATGATTTTTGACATGTGCAATATAATATCAGGTATTACATTTAAGATGCAAAATTTTACCATAAAATAAACATTCTGCTTTGATACAAAAATTATCCCACAAATCACTGCAAGTATTGTATCAACTCTTATTAATTCAAAAATCTTCATAACACTGAGAAAACTTCCAAGTCCTGATGATACATCTACTATAAAATTCCAGAAACCCTTGGATATTATTAGGAATTAGTTTTGTTAGTAATAGTAAATAATTAACAATAGTTTTATTAGGAATTATAACCTGTAAATGAGTATTAAAATTATCAGATGATTATAAAAACATATTTCTTACCTGATGAAACAACATTTAAATTACTATTTATAGATATAGTGTACTTTAATAAGTTACACTGAAAATTAGCAATCCTTGATGGGCTCCATCCTAGTCATATACATTTGCATATTTATTTCTGGCTCTTCCTGAGACAACCACTCCTATATCCTATAGTTTATACCATATTCCTTCTTTGCAATCACATAAAATATTTCTGTGGATAGAACAGTTCCAGGCTGCCCAACTCTTACCTCCTCCCTGAGAATCACAGACTCATAAACTCTAAACTATTTTGAATATACATCAAGTCCTATCAAGCTACTATTTCTACCAAATGCAAATTTTGGTTACAACACAACCACCTAGCAGTAACGAAAGACTGAATCTCTAGAGTGACAATTTTCTCCCAACGCCAGATTCAGGCCAGTATTGTAGCTGGTGATCCTCATCATCTACTAGATGGACAAACTTCAAAATTCCAAAACTGTTCATTCTCTACTTTAAATAGGTAGAGAGCAAATGGCTAAGGAACAACGCCTATAAAATTCTCCACGTCTGTTAACTAGCCACATTTAAGAGATCAACAGCAATGTGACCAATGCCTCTGAAGCTGGGCATGGCATCTTAAACACCAGCAAATACCTGATGCACTTCCAATACATCAAGCTCCTATAGGACTCAGTTTTCCTCTCCAGAGTGACTAATAATCACTCATTGAGACTTAGCTCAGACAGTCCTTCCTACTTTCCTGGCTGTGCCGAGTTCTGAGACTCACACTCCATCCACCTTCATCTAGAACACCATCATGGTATTTGACTAAGCATGGGTCTGTCTACACTTCTGTCTCTACCACCATAATTCTAGCTTCTCCAGAATGAAGTCTTACCAAATCTGTTCATATTTATACTTCAGGCTTCTTGCATGAGCTTGTACACAGAAGTAGGTAAATGAATCTATTTTAAATTTAATAGAGACAGAAAGACACATGTACCACTCCTAAATAAACATATTACATCAATGGTTAATTTTAAAAGGTGAAGTCGTACTCTAAGCATACTGAATGCTTTAACAGGCTCTCTTTCAATTGCACACATGTGATAATATTTGTACCTATAATCATAGCTTGAATACAATAAATAGATTTAAATTGTGGAGGTTTAAGCACTCTATCTGATCTACCTTAAAAATAAAGAAAAAATAAGTAAAAAAAAAATGCAAGGAATGAATACAAATTTACTGAATACCACCATGGGCAGGTGTGTCTAGTCAGTTAAAGCTTCTACCGCATGGCTGATATAGCTACATCAACTACCTATGTTAACCAAATAATAGTTAAAAATTACAAAACATCCATACCATTGAATCTGTTTTTTAGCCCATTTTAGGATGGCAAGGCATAGAACATTCTGTTCAGCCAATGTTCATGGTGCTACATTCTTAGATCCTCCTAGAACCATGTTAGTAGTTCTAGCCCAGGAAACAGGTGTGAAGAGACATGTGTCACTTGTGGTGTGAGGCACTTCTATGCCATTGAAGACTTCCCCTGAAGTAAGACCTAGGAGCTAACTGGATGGAGCTGTGACTGTGTGAAACAGGCCTGCTCTACTGCTGAGCTACCCAGTGGTCCCTGCTGACTCATCTAGCATTTCCAAGAGCAGGGCATATGCATTTGTTGTGCTAAGTGACTGGGATTCTGCGAGTTTGTTTCTTTCCTGCCACAGCAGCTCCTGCTTAATTACCCAGACTAACACAGACAGCAAACTAAATTACATACATAGGGCTGTGCATCTCCAAGTCGAATGCCATGCCAAATGTAATTAATACCACTTGAGCTACTGAATACAAAGCTACTGTACTGATATTATGTTACTATTATTTATTTTAAATGGTATGCTAAACTATACATTAAATTTAAAATGCTACAGGTGTGTAAAATGTAAATAAATTCACAAAATTACGGACTAGAAAAAAGACAAAATAAAACGTTGAATCATCAGATGCTTTCTCATCAGTCACTTGGTAGACTGGCACTCTCCCAAGCAAAGGCAACACCATGCCATGGTCTGGTTTGGGTGCAATGGCTTTCTTTGCACCCAGTGGAGATTTCAGTCCCTGAGAAATTCCTGAATAGGTTTCACGTGTCCCCTCAGTACCTCTCTTTCTTATTGTCTGTCATTTGCATCCTGAGTGGCATCACTTATGTGTAAGAACCATAAAAGTTATTATTAGTAGTAATACAGCTAGGTAAATATATTTCTTTACCTTTTGTACTTTGCAAATTATTTCATTTCCACCTATGTTACAATGCAGGGGACTGACATGTACAGGGTGCCTCCAGTGACTGTCCCCAGAGACATGCTAATACTAGTCTGTACTGGAACATTAGGGAGGAGCTGGAGTTGGTGTCCAGTGGAGTTGCTCACAGCAAGTGACAGAGCGAACTGAAAATGGCTTTCCTTTGTATTACAGCAAGAAAACTTTTATCCAACTGGAAGGGGAATTCTCTAAGCTCAGAATTTCCATATTTAAAATTCATACTTTAACACATTTACAGCAAATTTCCATATATGTTTAGAATTTCAGTGCCACCAATCCTCTCTTAACAACTGATAAAACTATGCTATCCCCAGTTACTATTACAGTATCGGACTCAGCTCTCCACATCTGAGAGGAGCAAAACTTGTCTTTTTTTTTTTTTTCAAACTGTTACTCTGGCATGCATCTCTTTCCATTAAACACTGCACTTGGCTGAGAAGAGCCTCATTGTAAGCCATTCCATGAGACTGGATGGTTGGCAGATTACTGTGTTTCATTATGAGTTTAGCTGAATATTTTGTGAATTTGCAAGACACAGAATTATTATAAAGTCAGAATACACCTGTGATATTCATAGATTCCCTTTATCTTTTATTTTTTCCTGTCACAATTTGCACTTTCATTTCCTGTTTTCTACCAATGTATTTTGCATTTTTCTATAATCACTCTTAAACCTCGTGTGTTCCACATGAACATGCAGGTGAGCACATGAAGGAAACAACAGTGCATTACCCTGACTAGTAAACATGTTTTAGAATGTTATTTTGTGTACATGGCTGCGTGTTTTGCCTGCATGTACGCATGTGTACTATGCGTGTTTCTGACAGCTGTGGGGTTAGAAGAGCCCATCAGACTCCCTGGAACGTCAATTATAGGTGTTTGTGAGTCATGTGGGTAGTGAGACCCAGCCTTGGGACCTCTGTAAGAGCAGCAAGTGCTCCTAAACACTGAGTCATCTCTCCAGACAGTAAACATTTTACATTTTTTAATCTAGAAATACAATCAGTATTGAATATTTAGAACATGTAATAGCACATAAAGCCTGCCATACTCAGAAACCCCAGCAGGTCTCTGTCAAGTACCTAAGTAGTGACTAAAACAACAACTTACCCAAGGACTTAGTGTTCATTTTCTGGGGCTGAGGGCTGCAAAAGAGACTAGTAAACACAACTGGGTAATAAACAGTAGTTACCATGACAATCTCAGCCCACTGCCTCCCTAGATGCAGAAGAGGTTCTGGAACAGAAGGCCTAGAGGAAAAGCCAAGAAGGGGCTGGGGGAGGCAGCACCAAGAACAAGAATGCAGGAGCACCACGGGTAGCATTTTAATCACAGATGAACACATTATATCTTCCTTGGCTAATTCTAAGTCATTCCTCAACCCAAGGCTAAATGGACCTTCCTGGGATATTCTTCCTCTGCCTTCTGGAGTAGGGTAGATTGAGAATCAATCTACTTAACTACTTGCTTTATGCAATTTGATAATCATTTATTGCTACAAATGGAAATCTTCCTCTGAGGCAGGCACTGCTCGCTCTGGGTGCGAAATATAAGTACATGGAAGAGCTCTCTCTGCTCCTTTCCCGAGTCCCAATCTTAGCTAATAAAGTTCACTGCCTACCCTAGACATAGAACTTCTAGATTCTGTTTCTTCCCTTACAAAATAAATCATTTGTTCTATCTCATTCTGACCTGTCACCTGCTCTTGGGAACCCCGCTTCCATAGCTACAACTAGAGAATGAAAGATGGAAGGTGGTGATGAGTCAACCCCGGGAGAGCCCTAGCAGGGCCTATGATGGACCAGCTCCCTCCCCTCAGCTTCTGAAGTTTCCCTGTAAAGTTTCTCCCACACTCAAGTCTGCAGTTTCCCCACATCTGAAATACTACTTTTGTGCCCAACATTGATGCCTACTATGCCCCCTACTGGCTACTACTGTTGAACTCTTATTTGCTGCTGAAAAGAATGAACACAGGGAGGTATTAATTCCTTGAAAACAAACAAGCAAACAGGCAGCACATTTGCTCGGTGCCTTGCTTGGCCATCTTTATCGCAGTTATGTAATCCTTACATCTACTTCTGAAATCCCTAGGATTGTAACCCTTCTTGGGTTACAGAACCCTTCAAAAAATGGGAATGTATAGGTCATAAGAGGGATAATCAACATAAATGATCTCTGGGAACCCAAGAAGGAAGTGTGTTCTTGTTCCACTTTATTTTTACTTCCTCTGAAATTGATTGCAACAATGTAAAGAAAGCACATAATCATACACAGTGAACTACCTTGGGTGTGAAAAAACTGGAAGTGAACTCTAGCATTTACTCTGCTTCTAATCCAGAGGCATCCAACTCCACAGGCCTTCTATTTATGAAAACAATCCAACTCTCCACCTCCTTTCATTTTTTACTTTAGTTGGCTTTTCACTATTAAAACTAAAGATGGTTAATACCCTATTATTTACTGTCCCTTGTATCAGAATTGAGGGATTAGTTCCTGAAACTTGTTTAACCAATAGATGCAAAGGGTCTCATTGATGAGCGTATATACTTGGCCACAAGTCCCTTCCATATTATCTGGCTCTGACCTATCCCTAGTTTATTTTTGGTTCTCAATCAACACTTGAAGTAATGACAGCCCTGCATATCTTACTTTTACATCTTGAGGACCTAGAAAAAAAAACAGTAAAAATTAATATGTATGAAGAAAGACTAGATGGTCTGAGAGAGTACAGATTTAATGAGGAAGACAGAGAGACAGCAACCTAGGGACACAGGCCCCTGAAATGACTCTGCCTTAGTCAATCCTGCCTTACTAGCCAATTCCTATTTTTATGAATGAAGTTCCTCCAGTAGTGAATTCCCCAAAAGACAAGAGGGGAGTGGTGCATCTCAGGTTTGGAACACATCCCACAACATACGTGGCCAAGCACCTCACTTTGTTTTTCCTTCCTTTAGAACACATTTGGAAACATAAGATAACATAAGCAATAAAATCCTTCTATTTAAATATGTGGCATATAATGAAGTTTCCTGTCTAGGCATGTATTTCTATTCTTTGTGGCTAAGGTATTATTTCTTAATTGTGTCTGTTACTACAGTTACTTGGGGAAGATGCCCATAAGTGATTAATTAGCTTTTTGATTATTATGTTTAAGAGTCTTGAGGTCTTTAGGCATGTACACCTGAAAATTAAAATTTATCAACATTAGCATAATGAAATAAAATGATTTTATGTAATTATGATTTATATTTATTCAGTAAGTTCGTTAAGCATAATTTATAAGTTATTTTTCTTCCTATAAATCTTTTTATTCTCTCATTTCTACCTTCAGGGAAATTTCATATTTCTCTGATCCATGCTTATATACAAAGTCTTTGTCTTATAATTTATTGCTCTCATCTCGTCTCTCCCTCCATTCCTCCTTTCCATTTGTTCTTTGACTAGAGTCCAGGCCATCTTTGATAGGCTGTGGGGCTCCTGAACCACCGGGCTTCTCATTTTCCTGCTTCATCCTAGGTGTGAATGAGCAAAGCTACCTCCAATTTTTAAGGCATCAGTAGCCTTAAGAAAAGATGAACAAGGGAACTTTTTCATCTTTCAGTCCAGTGAGGCCTCCAACTGCATGAATCAGCAAAGACCCACATGGACAAGCCAACTGCCAGACACACACTCAAGTATTAGAATACAATCAATCATGTTTCACCTATTATTTGTAATGAGATCAGTTCCTATGGCAGGGTATTTCCCAAAGGACAACAGGGTAGTGGTAAAGGCTTGGAATACATCCTACAACACATGAGGCTAACCACCTCACTTTTTTGGACCTTCACACATTCAGGTGCTTATTCAGTAAGCACCCATTAATGCCATAGGCCCAGTGATTACAAAGGCAAAGCTCTGCACTTTGCTCAAAATCCCTTCAGTCCCTCAGCAGTGTGCCCATGGCTACTGCTCTTGAAGCCTTAGAGGGCTTACAGATGAAGATGGAAGATAGGCCATGCTGTGGTGAACATAAAAAGTGTTCTTTGAAGTCAGAAGGGAAGAAAACTCTTCCAGCTCCCTGGATATAATGGGATTGCCTTGGATGCAAACTGGGCAGGATATTGTCCTGCAACAAGAAGCCAAGCTACCAAGTAACCTATCTACCTGCCATTTCTCCAGGTAGATGACAGTCTTTCACTCTACAATTAGTCCCAGTTACTGAGTTAAAAAGAAAGGTAACTGTGAAGTGGGGTGAACAACATGTGCTGTAGAAAATGACAGTGATCAAGTCAATCTTTCCTGAGTCATTTAGCCGTACCTAGGCCATGTTCAGTAGAACAGCAGAAAGTGGCAAGATCACACACATTCTATGGGATTCTTTGGAGAAAGCCAGTTCTTTTCAAAGCCCAATCAAAATCTGAAAATGTTGAATAATCCTTCATAAAGCCAACTAGGGGTTGGCAAGAAGGCTAACTGGGTAAAAGTGTTTGCCTGAAAACCTGTCAGCCTGGACCCTTCTCCAGGACCCTCACATAGATAAGAGAAGAGCATCAACCCACAGAACTGCCCTGCAATCTCTGTGTCTGTGGCATGACTAATACAAGATCCCCCTCACAACAATAAACCATTAAAATTAAAAGAGAGAAGCCAATCCTATAAAAGGTCTTGTTGATATACAAGAGGAGTGCCGGTAGGAAAAAAGAATACTTTCCTAAACGAGGTTACAGATTCTTCAAGTTTATCATTTTCTGAAAATGTATGTTAATTACTTCTTTATGACCATTAAGAGGACTTTGTGTGTGTGTGTGTGTGTGTGTGTATGAGAGAGGGGGGGGGCAGAGACAGAGACAGAGACAGAGACAAAGAGACAGAGACAGAGGGACAGAGGGACAGAGGGACATAGGGACAGGACATAGAGCTTGCTTGCTGTGTAATCATGAGGATGTGAGTTCAGATCCTAACACCTAAATAAAAACATGGGTGTGGCCGCACACACACATGCAGCCCTGATATGTCACAGGTGTGTAGACAGCATGGAGATGAGGCTTGATGGCCAGCAGTAGATCTAGCATCAATGACAGAGCCTGTCTCAAAGGAATAAGGCAGAGTGTGAGAGAGGACACCAGTGTCCTCTTCTAGCCTATGTAGGCATATAGAGGTGCATGCGCTACCCACACATATACCACATTCACACACATACATAGATTTTGAAAATATAAAGCTTCAGGAAAAAATAGAAGAGGCAGGACAACAACAAAAATGCCAATAATAACAATTCAATTTGAACAAAGAAAACAGGAATACTAACTAGACTTTGCTTCCTTGTAAGGATTCTGCAAATCACAGCCCTTCCCATCTATAGATGGAAATGGGTTGAATTCTCAGCCCAATGAGCTGGAGCGATGGCTTAGCAGTTACTAGCACTTACTGCTGCAGTAGAGAAGCCTGGTTCTGTTCACAGCACCCACATAAGACAGCTCACACCTACCCGTCACTCCAGTTTCAGAGGATCTGATGGTGTCCTCTTCTCATGAATACCGTCACTAATAAAGTACACATATATCCACTGAGGCACACAAGTGAACACAAAGTATATTAATTTTAATTAAAAATCCCCTCGCCCAAGTCAATGGGAGGGCTTACCATTATAATCTTTACATTGCATAAGAAAAACGATACATTTGTTTAATACTAGCTACATAGATATTGCACTGCAAGTGATGCTCTCATGCATACTTGGTGTATTTAAATGTTATTAAGGTATGTATTTCATGTAAATGAGTGCTCTGTCTGCATGTACGTCTCTATAACAGAAGGAAGAATTGGACCCCATTGAAGATGGTTGTGAGCTATCACCTGGTTTTTGGGAATTGAACTCAGGACCTCTAACCTCTAAAAGAGCAGCCAGTGCTCTTAAACACTGAGCCATCTCTCCAAGCCTTACTTTGTTTTTAAAGGTTCACTACAGCTGGTATCTACAGAAAGAAGCCAGCCATCTCTGAGCAGACTACAGTCCTAGTGTCCTATCTCATGGCGTCCTGGGGTGCTCGTTCTTCTGCTCCAAGCTTGATCTGTCTTCACATCCTTTTCTCCAAGACTCTCAGGAGACCAGAGCCTTGCACCTTACCAAGCAAGTCCCCATTCTTCCAGCACCTGCACTCTGATTCTGTCCCACCTCTTCTGAGCTGAATGAAGTGTGGCAGTAAAACCAAGATAGACTGGAATTGCCTTCTACCTCAACAGCTCGTTTCTTTAAAGCGTTCCTTGAAGTTACTGTGTGACACTTTTCACAACTACACAATGTAAGTGACAAGACAGACCACTTATAAGACTGAGGTCCAGCTGACTGCCCTGAGTTTAAAGAATGTAAGACAGACCAGGTGAACTGGACCACATTGGATGCTTATTAAAAGCCACCATTCACATTAGGTGAACTGAAATTTTAGTTACAAAGTTACCAGTATTGTTACCTAATCTGCACATGTATTCCATATCTTTTCAGAGGCTGGTAAAGTACCAGCTTGGAGTCATGGGTAACCATACCCATCCACCTGAGCCTCCTGCAATCCTCCCCACATAAGGACTATTTGGATACTGGCTCAAAGAGCTGCTCTTATTTATTCTCATACTTTACAGAAAATGTCTGTGCACTTCGGCTTTACATTCGTCACTAGATACTGCAACTTCTTTCTACAGGAAGCTTCTCAAATCAAACTGCCTTCTTGTGTCTGGTGGAAGCACTACTCACCATCATTTCCAATGTTTCATTTTTGCTACAGAGGGGCTTCCTCACCATCCAGCTCATTCTGTCTCATTCCCTTGTCTTTTTGTTTTTGTTTTTGTTTTTGTTTTTCTGGATTCACTTACTGAACTCTCTCCTACTCATGCCTAAGAACCTGCATGCTCTTAGTTGCCATCAAAACAAGGTTCCAAATTTCCCATCCAGGGCCCTTCATTCAGATAGTCTCACCCCTTCCTGCCCTTGGTCCCATTCAGGCAGGATCCACACTCCTGCACACAACCTAAGTTCCCTCCAGCACCACACTGGCTTCTGCTCCTGTTCCAGGCCCCAGGCCAGCCTGCCCATTTCTGCAAGCAGGGTCTTCTTTTCCCTCTCCATGAATCTATCTTTGCATCTATCCTTGCTTTATGGTTCAGCCACCACTACACTGCACTCATTCACTGACTCACTCAACAGCCATTTCCTACTAGATTTCATTTTACAGATCTCAGTGGCAACAAAAAGAAAACAATTGAAACTGAACACTTTAGCAAAGACTCAGCTATGAAGAATGTTTTGAGGAATGATCCTCCCTTAGATGTGGAATGCTAACTTGTATTAGATTTTGACAGGTGAAGCTCATCTCTATGCACATAGCAATAAGGTTTACATCAGACTCAACTATGTTCAAGATTTTTGCTTTTATTTACTCAAAGATATAATTAGTCTCTTCTGGAATTCATCACATATAGGAGAAGAGTGGGTATCAATGAGGCATAATGTATATAGTCTCCTTTTGTAAAAGCCAGCATCATATTTATTTTCCATATCTGCAAATTGCAGTCCCCAGAAATAATCACTACTAGCAGACCCTGAACACAGGAAGACAAACTTTGAGATCATCAGGTCTGACCCCTTTGAATAAATGTCTGGCCTAACAAAGTAACAAGACCTTGCCTCTCAGAGTCCCTACAGGGGAGACTGGAGAGTTCCTCCCTGGGTGTGGTCCCCTTTGCCTTCCTTGCTCTGTTCTCTCTTTGGTTTTCTTGACATATGCCATCAAAATATGCCTGCCCTGCCTGCAGTCAGACCTGCCATCCCGGGGGTCACGAATTGCTAGGCTAAGCCATTGAGAAATGAGCCTGATTTAGAAATTAAGCCTCAGCTATGTTCTCTGTTTTTTTAAAAGCTATTACTACCAACAATTAGTGTATCATCCCTCTCTCTATAGTCTCTTAAAACCATCGTGAGCCTTAGCTTTCTATCCTAGCCCACCAATTACTCACTCTTGACTAGAAACTTTCACTTTTAACTGCTTTTTCAAACACAAACTAAAGTACTGAAAATTAATAGCTGGTAGAAGATGAAAAAGAATTTGCTTCAAACTCATTTTTTGCCATTACAAGTCAAGAAGTGCTACACATCAGACTGAGAGGGGAGGAGCTCCCTTTCATGGGCAGGGAAACCATATGTAAGAGATAATACCTCCAACCCCAAGGAGGTTGTGAGCACACAAATGTGTGTGTCCATTTCCTGTGTTAGCTGGCATGAAACACATAACAACGGCAGAGTTAAAAACCTGCTACTGTCAGCCACGGCATACATGCTTTTTGCTGCCACATTCTGAAGCTTCTGCCTTTGAAAGCCTATGAGCACTATGTTCACAGAGAAAGCAGGTGGCATAAAGAGGTTGGTGAGGTTAGATGCTTCTGTGAGTCTGCTTTTAAAAGACCTGAAGTCCTAGCCAGCAGTGGTGCATGCACTCAAATGTGCAGAACTGGGAACAAGTCATCCTGCACTGGAAAAATCAAAGCCACGTTCAGAACACCCACATCCAGGACAGGGCCAGACTTTAAAAATATAGTGCCCCTCAGAACTTCACCTTGGCTTCTCTCTGTGGAAAATGCTAGATTGTGAACAAAAACACTGACAATTTATTGCTATACTCAAATTTCCCTGCTATTCAATTGTCTGTGGACTTTCAGAGTGGCTTTCCATTTAGCTCTTTTATCTAATGATCAACTGCTCTATCACAGACCCTTCTCACCAGAAGCCACAGATATTATCTAAATCAGCTCCTTGCTTCTGAAGCGGACCCATGTGAGACCAAGAGTAGCATTAGCAGTATCAATCACATTGGTAGATGCCATCTTCAGTATGCTAAGACACCTGGAGTCTGAGGTAGCAGTGAGAGCTGCTAGCAAAGAAATGGGGAAATGCATTCACTTATCACAACCAAACTGAAGGAAACATCACTTGTCATCAGACTGGCATACCCTAGTCTGACTGGACAGACTGTCCCTGGCCACAGCCATACCTATACTCTAGTTGTACTGCTGTGGAGGAGAACACAGCACTCCCTAGTCAGCTGCAAGTGGCCATTGAGGAACTGCCTTTACTCCAGACTCTGCTGGCCTTGATTCCCCAATGGGTTGTCCACTGGAGATACGTTCTTCTTCTTAGGTCTCACTTAATTCATACTCTGCTTTGGCCAGATCCCAGGCAGCCATCAATAGCCCTGAGACAAGCTGTGCTCCCATGAATCCTTCAGGGACCTCCATACTGGCTGCAAAGTGACGTTCTCATGAGTAGAATATCTCACTGCACCATATACACTTTACCAACTACAGTTTCCTGAGGTCAGAATGAACGGGCATGATTTAGACCAGATCCACATCAAGCTTTTGAAATGGTGTCAAATGGCAAAACTACTGATGCAAAGATTCAGGCAGCACACATGTCTTCATAAGACAGCACACTTCCCAAGAGCACTGCTTTCCGAACAGCTGTCTAAGCTGGATCCAGCTACCACTTACATCTGCTGAAGTTCTGAGTGCCCCTCATGTTAACTTATATACAGGGAAAGGAGGTGGAGTTTAAAAACCCAATCCAACAGGGAAAATGAAAACTAACAGCAAAGGAGCAGGATATGTAGGTCACAGCTAGACCCAAAGTATAAGTAGTTAGTCACTACTATTTGAGTCAGATGCGGGTTTCAGAAGTAAAAGAGCAATGAATGAGCTCATCAGATAGATATTCTGGCACATAGGACCATAGAACAAGTTTTGTACGGTTTTCTATTTCTGCATTTAATGACATCAACAACCAAAAGGGAAGCAAACTGGAAGGAAATGATCCCCAAGTTACTTTAAACCGTCACAAAAAATGAGAACTATATGGGCAACTTAGAAAAGCTGAGTTTTAAATGGGTACACTATAGTATGGGAACATTATCTATCAGTTTTCTTAATTCTTGTGACATGGGTCTGAATGTTGAGGCCCAGAGGATTGGACCAAAGTAACAGATGCAATTAATTGAAATATACACCAATGACTAGAACCAAGCCTTTGAATTTTGTCCTTGCCACAATGTAATCTACTCATGTTGTTGGACTGAAGGTCTACAGCATACCTTCCAGCCCAGAGACTTTTGGGAAAAAACCCAAAGGAGTCCTCTTCCATGGGACATACTCCCTCTTTTTTTCTACTTCTAGAATTCTTCTTCCTAACAAAAGGTACATGTTCCAATCTCTTGGGCTCCATAGTGTCTTTGGCAGAACCAAGTTAGAGAACTGGCCATGGTTTAATCAGTGTCCACCTCACCAAAGCTTCCTTTGGTAAGAAGTAGGTGCTCCTGGCTTCAAGGGAAAGTTAACTCTTGTTTTAGTTTTGAGCATCCTGGCTCATGTAGTTGTGGGTTCCTTCAGTTGAATGAAGGTTCCTCTTCTTAAACCAGAAGTCCTGACATCCTCTTCTTGCAGTTGCTATCCTGTTGTGATGGACAGAAACTCAATCCAGACAGTAACTAAATATGGCTTTTATCTAAAGGGATAACAACTGCTCTTAGGAAGTCTGAAAAATTTAATTACAGCCAAGATACAGCCAATTCCACTTTCTGCAAAACAACAAAACTACAAACAAAAAAATATATATGGATCATAAATCTAACATGACAAAGGTTCAAGATCTTAGAGTGCCTGGCATGAATCAGCAGTGCTGACTAAAGGGCACAGCAATGAGGGTACTCCTCCTGAAAACAACCCCAAATCAAGAAGAGAAACACAGAAGCAAAAAGAGCTAACAGCTAGAGCTTCAAGTAAAAGAAGCTCCATCAGACCTCTCTGTTAGACAGGAAGGAGGCTGGCTCAGCCCATTGAAGAAGCTCTATTAGACCTCTCTATTGGAGAGGAGGCTAGCTCAGCGATTCACCTCATCATTTCCACTATTGGTCCATGCTCCTCAACAATGGCATCAAACAGTCAAAGGTCTGGTGGAAAGAACAAGAGGAAAAATATAAAGGTCTTATAAATTCCATCCTTCAGAAAATCATACCTTCTGTAATCAACTGTTTTATCACAGTAGTCATGTTTCCAATTTAGAACTCTAAAATATCAAAAAAATTAATCATTTCCTAGTTTTTGATGCTTTGTCCTAGATTCCATTTACTGAAACTGTGAGTAGCATAAATTGCCTAACTCAACAAATATGTA
>NW_022196913.1:40638113-40652013 GCF_008632895.1 Mastomys coucha | reverse complement strand
CCCCCCGAGTCTCCCAATCCCCTGAAGTCACAGCACAGACAGCTCGAGCAAAGCATTTGGGAGGTGGTACTCATCCCTCTCATATGGCTCCAGAGCTGTGTAATTAGCTACGATTGCTGAATTACAGCAGCCCAGGGAAAGAGGACTAAAAACTATTTGTTTATTCACAATGAACGATAATGTAAAACACTTAATTGCTTTCAGATGCTGTAGCTCCTGTTAAAAAGAAAGGTCAATGAATTACTAATTAAGAATAGAAAAAATAAATTCGGGAATTATATTTTTCAAAGAGACACTGTTGAAAACTCTACTTAAAATGAAATAACCAGACGACCCACATCCCTAGCCCTTGGTCAGAAGACTGATGAAACATTTTAAATATATTTAAGGAACTGTAAGAAGCAAGAACTTCCAATGATGAAACTGGGATTCATTTTTCATGTTAATAGCTTTTGCTACTATGATAATAGCTAATGCAAGCAGGAACTGAAGGCGTGAAGTGATGGAGAAACACTGTGATTTCTATTATTAAATGAGATAAACACACAATGTTCTGTGTACTCAGTTTTCTGACATTTAATCCACTACACCCAATCACTTCAGATACCACTCAGCTTGTCCTCGGCCCACATCAAACACATCATTCTCAGCAGGCCTGGCAAATAAGCCCATCTTCAGATATGCTCCATCTTCAGCAGAGTTGTAGGCATACCGGCCACCTGTCCATTCTGTTTCTCTGGTACTCTAGGAATAAGCATTAAAATGATGCTCTTTCATTAAGTCAGTCCAGGTTGTTTCAGTAATGCTACCAGCTTTGCATTAAGTAACCATCATAGTTACCACTAAGTGTTATGACACAATGACGCCAGCATGCCTTGTAGTAAGTAGGAATATAGAATTCTTAAAATCTTCACAGGGGAATCTGAGTCTTAATACCACCCCGAGAAGATATTCTTTCATTCATTATTGCTCAGAGTTACAGGATTAGAGTTTATTAACTAGGTATCAATGCTAACTGCTCCTCTTAAAAGCTTGTATCTTGGGGCTGGAGAGATGGCTCAGAGGTTAAGAGCACTGTCTGTTCTTTGAGAGGTCCGGAGTTCAATTCTTAACACCCACATGGTGGCTCACCTATAATGAGATCTTGTACCCTCTTCTGGCCTGCAGGCATACATGCAGGCAGAACTATGTATATATAATAAATTGATTAATTTTTAAAAAAAGTTTGTGTCTTGAAAACCAGTATCTGAGAACATAACTATACTTAAAGACAGGGCCTCTTGAGAGGACTAATTCACTCAAAGGAAGCCACTAGCTGAACCATATCAGAAGTGATAAGGACCGTGGTGTATACAGAGGGAAAATATATGAGGACACCTAAAGCAGGTGCCATCTACACACCAAGGAGCAAGGAAGACTCAGAAACAGCCTTTCTGACTCTATAATCCCAGCTTTTCAGTGCCCCACATGCCTCAGTCTGTTGGAACTGCTGTGGCAACCTAATCAGACTAACATGTGTACACATGCTCTTGCCTTCTCTGACAATGTCTAGTTTTTGTAGTGAAAATTAAATAAATTCACCAATTTCCTCTCTTTCTTGCAAATATTGGCAAATATTTTAGAAGCTGAACAAAATCTCAAAAGGTCTCATTTGACTTTATCTTATACTGACTTCTACTGTGCCTGCACCAGAGTCACTAAGAAAGACTCAGTATAAGTGGCCTTCTTGAGCATCATCTGCTTCACAGTAATTGCAGAAAGAAGGCTTGAGTGAGAAGGCCTCCTTCCCTTCAAAGGGAAAGGAAACGTCTCAATGCATATGTTCATAGTAACTGGAAAGTTACCAGAAGAATCAGTTGGAGTAGCGGACTTGGGGGACCTAAGTGAATAACCCGGGCATAGTGATTTCATGGAATTTTTTTGTTTGTTTGTTTTTGACACAGGATCTCATTTGTCATCCAGACTGGCATGAAACTCACTACATAGCCTAGGACAGTCTTACACTCTCAGTAATCCACCTGCCTTACTTCTGGAATTATAGACACGAGCCACCATGACCATTCCTGACTCATGATTTTATCAAGGTGACTTTTTCTGCCATAGGCAGACCTTAAAGTGCTGGCTAGCAGCTCAGGCATGGCCTCACAGTGACTGTGATATCCTCAAGATTCTAATCTGGTCCTTAGACTTCTCAGCCTATACTCTAGGCAACTACTCAGTTAGGGCTGATCTACAAGTTGTAATCTATTTACTATTCCTGCAGAGAACATATTTAAATAAAGATCTCAGATTCGAAATTATTCTATTATGTGCCTCTGGTTCTTGATTACATCAGCTGGGAAGATAATTAGTGAGGCCAAGCCAACCATGCACTTTATGAGCTACCACTTCAGTGTTACTGGCTTAGCTTTGAATAAAATTTAACTGGTAAGTTTCTGACCAAATTAAAGAGCACATCTGAAGGAGCCAATCCAGAGGCTCAAGGAGTCATGTTCCCTTAGGTCCTCATTTACCCTGAAGATCAGGCCTTCATTTTTTTCCTGCATGTCCCTAACTCTTTTCTTCATGACCTTTCACGATTCTATTTGACTAGAACCCAGAAGTATCTGCAGAACAGAGGAGAGGCTTCCATTTCCAATTCATCTTTAATCATAGAGAACAGTTGGCAAAATTCAAAGGCCCATGTGTGAGTGAGTTCCTGAGGTCCCACTGGGAGCAGAGGGCTTACCATGAGGAATGAACAGCAGAGTCTTACAGTAATGCAGAAAAGAGAAGATAAAATAAAGGTAGGAGCCAAAAACAATTTGCATCTTCCCTCTGGCAGGACTGTGCCTCTGAAGCAAAACAAAACAAAGCTGGGCTCTAATTTAAGGTGGCTATGACTTCCCCCAAGGATTAGCCAGAGTCACACTGGTGACCTCCAGGTTCTATAGTTGGAAAATGGTTTTATTATTTGAATGGGCAGAAAAGAAAGGTAATGAAAGGGAGAAGGGGATGGGGAGGGACGACAATAAAGTTCTCCACTCTGACTGACCTTCCTCTCCAGAAGGACAACATCCGCAGCTAGTCATTTTACAGAGCATGTTCTGAGGAGAAGGGCAATTATGCCTTCCATGGGCCAAAATGTGCATTTGTTTAAAAGGGTCAAAAGGAAAGAGTTTCATCTAAGCTATAAGGAAGCTTATAATAGTTATTTCCCATTACTTTTTCCCTCGATAGTTTTCTTTTGACATTTTACACTGTGGGGACACCTTGAATTAGCTCTAGGGGAAAGGAGAGAAAAATGAAAATAATAAGACATGTCTCCATACACACTATGTCTGAAATTTCATTTACCAAACATATGAACTCATACAGGCAATATAGAAAGGGGTATGGAAAAGGGAAAGAAGGGCAAACATGGCAAACACAACAGAAGGGTCAACCCAACAAAAAGAACAGAAGGGTGTGGGAAGAGAGATTTCCAGGACTGGGTCCAAGGAGGAGGGTGATCCTTCAAGAGCAGAAGCCACCCTCCCATCCCCCAACGGGTAAAGTCTCCACAGGGCAAACCACAGTAGTTTTAAAAGAGAATGAGAATATGCTAAAGATCCACAAGATGGCCAGCTTTCTAATCTGTGAAGCATGTTATGCAGGGGGCAGTTGGAGCCCAGACAAGGGTTCCAGCCCCACCACTGCAGCTTCCAAAGACTTCCTGGCCTTGTTATACCTCATTTATAAACTATAGAATAGATGAGTGGCAGTATCACAAATGTTTAGACTTCATTTCAAAATCATCGTGGAACCTAAAATCTAGGAATTTTGCTTTATAAGAGCAACCGTGGCTCAAATAGTAATCAATAACTACTTGAGCTCTGAGTAGACAGCCTAGAGTAAACACCACAAAGGCCATGTGAGACCACTGAGCAAAAGGAACAAAAGGACGTGCGGAGATGAACTCCTGAGCTTCTCTCTCTACCTGCCACCACCATGTTCAGTACGCACCATGTACTTCATAAGCTATAATTTACCTGTCATTAATTTTTACTGCATTTATAACAAAATTGTTGAAAATATTTTTAAAAAATTTTGAACACCAACAATTTAAGAGATGCCCATTCTGTGTACTTTCTATATATAGGTTCTTTTGGTCCTCGAAATATCTGTATAAAAACCTAAAAATAATGTCCCTATTTTGCAGATGGGAAATTAAGGCTAAGATAGCAAGAAAATTATATTCAGTTCAGAGCTAGTTACCATATCCTGAATGCTGGCTTGGTTATCTCCCTAGGAAACTGTGGCCTCCACAGTCCATTAGCAGTGTAAGGTCAATCTGTTACAACTTCAACTTGACAACACAAGAACAGGCATTCGCTTGATCATCCCTCTTGCAGGCCCTACTTCTACCTAGCTAGTGTTCTTAAAATGTCCTATACTAAGCATCATGCCAAAAGACACCAAAATCCCTAATTTCAAAACTACTAAACTTTGTTGAGAAGAGTACAAATAAAAATTGAAAGCAACTATCCACTAGTTAAATTAGCAAAGAGCAATATATAGACACACTTTGTCAGCAGAAGATGTGCTTGTACACCCCAATGGATGCTTGAAAGCATACACAGTACTCATGCAATGTACTCTCTTTTTCCTAACCACGAACACTCACAATAAAGCTTAGTAAAGCACACTAAGAGACTAATAATGACAATAAAATAGGACAGGTACAGAAATATGCTTAATAAAAGACAGCTTATCACACTGCTCAGAATGGGTACAACTTAGAACTTAGGACCTGTTCAGCTGTGATTGACTGGAGGGACTGAGGCTGCAGAAAGTGTGACCTTAGGACACGTGCAGTGTGACAGGTAGT
Organism: Mastomys coucha; assembly: GCF_008632895.1. Classification (NCBI taxonomy): domain Eukaryota; kingdom Metazoa; phylum Chordata; class Mammalia; order Rodentia; family Muridae; genus Mastomys; species Mastomys coucha. The sequence goes on along the minus strand of NW_022196913.1, from coordinate 40,647,164 downwards.
TCACTTTCACTTAGAAAGTATATGTAACATTTACTGCCTTTGGGACCCTCTGAGACCATCTCGCAGATGAGAAGTAGGAACAGGCACCCAAAGTAGAGTGTTATAGCTGAAACCTCTACATGTGGGTGGCTGGTCAGGAACAACTTCTGCTGAGTCCAACACAGCTCAGCTTGGCTCAGGTCACTGAGCAAATGATATATATAAAAGGCTGTGGGGAAAAGAACAAATTGGTTTAATAACACAGACTGGATCAAGTTAAGGTGCCTTCTCAGGCTACATCAGTTTGGGCTCCAAATATATAACAAAGATATAGGTATAATGAAATTATATAGAGACAAATGCATTTGACAATCAGCAAAAATGGAAGCAAATGAACTAATAAAGTTAACATAAATAACCTGGGTCAATGCCAAGCTACAGCCAAGAATCCACATAGGCAATGTGGGATGGTATCAGATGCAGTCCAGTCGCATAACACCCACAGACTGTTTGAACAGCATGTAACGCCCCCACCCCCATAGTATAGAGGGAGTAGCAGGAAGAAACCTGTGTGTTCCAGTTCTGAAAGCCCACTGTGTGTGTTGCCTTCATCTACTCATTTGGAAATATTCTTTCCTCACTCTCCATGCCTGCTGAACTTTTACAAGGCCCTCAAGATTCTGTCCAGTATTAATCTTTCAGAAAGCTTTTCCCATCATTCCCAAGCAAAACTAACCTGGTGCCCCTAAGGAGCCACTTCCCACTTGGCAGAACGTTCCTGCTATATCCAACAATGCTGCATGGGCATGCCCAACGTCCATATTTCCCTCTCCAACGAAGAGCTGCAAGCTATAAGATCCCTGGCCTACTTGCTTTCATATATCCACATACTAACACTATGCCTATAACATAGCAGATACTTCATAATACTTTTTGGATAGAAAATTAATCAAAATAGATGGAAGGTATACCAACTGCCAGTATCAGCATGTACATGTACATAAAACATGTACAATGTTTATTAATACAGAGCGGATAGTAAAGAAATATTCCCAGATGCCAAAGTATTATTTGGCATAATTCAAAATCTTGCAAATAAAGCTGTAAGGAAATGGCCACTTTAACAAATCAAGCAGTAAATATTATATACCAATGTTTACACAATATATTTTGCTTTTACAGTCTACCTTTTATATCTATAGCTTGAAGAGTAAAGAAACAACATAATCAATCTTTAATAACAATCCAGTGAGCTAGGTACTAGGAAACTGCTAATCTAGCTAACCTTTCATTCCACTACAATTCCTTGTGGCTAGTATTTGATTTTGAGAGGTTACAAGAATAACACTAACCTTATAGGAGCTGGTAAGTACAAATTCCATTGTCATTAAAGGGACTAGTGAAACCAAATAAGATCATAACTCAGTATAACACACTGAGTGAGTAAGAAAATGGCAGAAGTAACATGCATGAAGCTAGAAGTTCTAAGAGCAGAGAAGTAATCATTTACCTACAAAAGAACTGTGGATATACAACTAGTCACTGGCAGGGGACAAGGCATCTCTGCTGTGGGCTCTTCATCACAAGTAACACTGATACATACACACTGGAAGAGAATGCACAGGAAGACTATGCACAGGTATGAAGCCCAGGAAGCTGGGCTCATTTAAGGCCATGTTGTGGGTTAGCTACCATTCTTTTTTTTGTTTGTTTGTTTTTTTGAGACAGGGTTTCTCTGTGTAGCCCTGGCTGTCCTGGAACTCACTCTGTAGACCAGGCTGGCCTTGAACTCAGAAATCCGCCTGCCTCTGCCTCCCAAGTGCTGGGATTTAAAGGCGTGTGCCACCACCGCCCGGCCTGGCTACCACTCTTAAACATTGCTACTGAACTACAAAACCATACAAACACTTTCAAAACTAACCAAATCATATTTTATATGATTACATGTTCAATAAACTGTAAAGAAAATGAGTTCATTTGGGTTTGTGATTCTGATCCAAATCAGTGATGGGCTTCTAGCTAGCAGAGACCTGAGATGTCATAGGGCATTACACAGTAAGAAAAAAGAAGGCCTTGGGTAAAGGCCTATCCCTCTGATTTCTGGTTTCTGTATGTTCTAGTTCTCCCCTGACCTCTGTCTGATGTCCTCCTTTCTTTCCTCATTCTCTCCCTGGAAAGCAGCCAGTACAGAATCACAAACGTCTACCTGGAGGACGTTCTCTAAGGCTAGCAACTTCTCACAGGCCCCAGCTGTAAACAACACGATCATATGTGGTTCTAGGTCTCTTCTAGCTCATAAGAGCAAGTCAACACAAGCATTAAATTTGGAAGAGGTAAATTATATTCAAACCAAACCACGTGTGGCTGGAACTCACACATGTATTCTCCCACAGGAAGATGTACATATACATGAATGTTGACAGCAGCAACATACCTAGAAGCCCTGATCTGAAAGAAATCTAAACATCTATTAGCAGATGAATTCGTAAACAATTTGTCATACATCTAAACCAAGATAATGCTCAGAAAATACAAAGGCAAAATATTACTCCCTAATGATTACAGCAGCAAGTGAATCCCTAAAATAAGTAGTGAGAGAAAGAAAGTAAACACCAAACCCATTTATTCAAAACTCTACAAAAGACACTCTATAAGGACAGAAATCAAACCAATAATTGTTAGGAGTGAGGTAACGGAAGGAGATAATGCCACAGCCAGAAGAAAGTATTTTAGGAGGAGAGAGCTATCTTCTCTGTTAAGATATAAACGGTAAATACTATACAGATTATGTATTCAATTATGAAAACTAGGACAAAACATAGGAAAAGGATTCTTAGTTATGTTCATAAGAACATGGTATGCTTCTGGAAACTTCCAAGAAAGGGGTGGGAGCATATTACAATGTACAAACTCACAATCTATCTACTATTCTACAAGATGTGGAAGCTCTTCCATGCAGCAGCACTGAAAACTCTTTAAAATCAAATTTAAAAGAGACAAGTGACAGGCAAACCTTGTGGAGAGTCACATACCTGCAAAGGCAGGAACAGTAAAAACCTGAATAAAACTCATGGCTCCATTCATGAAGAGGGAGAACAGGAAGCCACTGCATGACAGTAGAACTGGTTGGATTTTCAACAGATCAGAGACAAAGGAGAATCAAAAGAGACATTACAATATCATAATACAATCGAAACATCAAATGTCAAATTCACTTGGAGGCATCTGCTCACTGTCCCACTTTAAACTGAAATATACCAACCCACCCTAACTCCTACACACAAAACTTCCTATCATCATTCCCTGTTTCATTTTAAATTGTGTCATTTAGGATGTGAAGACAGCAGATAATATAACTTACTCATTGAGTTATGACCTTGCTCTCTGTATTAGATTAAGTCCTAGAAAGGCAGCGTGCCCTGCTTTTCTCACTGAATGGTACCTACTATGCAAAACTAGTAATTGGTAACAAACAAAAACATTATTACGAGAAATCAGTCTCTAGGAAAAGGTTTGTGTGTGTGTGTGTGTGTGTGTAAAGAACAAGAAGGAATTATGCTCAGACTTGGTTATACCGAGTATGAGATATTCATAGATAAGAAGGCCCAGGTTACAACAGAAGTCAGAGGTGCTGATGTTCCAACAGATAATGGCTAAAGCTTTGCAAACACTGAGAACCTAAAGATGGCCTTCCATTTCAACCAATCCACAACTAAATTATAAATGTGCCATTAAATCCAATCAGCAAAAAACCCATACTTCTTCAATGTAGAACTTATGCACCTTTATAGAAATGTCTTTGCATACTGCCAACTATAATTGTAGAACAAATAATTCTGGCCCAAATCAGATATAATCACATTAGATGGAAACATTCAGGCAGTTCCGTACTAGGCATTAGCTTTCCTGTATCCTTAAGTTCTGACAGCACTGTGAGGATTCTGGGTCCTTTCTCCAGAATGCTGCACCAGGAAAAGAATGGCAGGTGACTGAAGAAAGTCCACACAGTACTTCACAAATGGATGTTGTCACTCTCTTCCTTGGAGTTTGAGGTCTTTTTCCTGGGGGGGTGGGGGTCGGGTCACTTTTGTTCAAGGGAAGGTTTGGAATAGATTCAGAAGGACAGGTAAACAAAGGGTGGGAGCTAACATCCTAGGAAATGACAAACATTTGTCTAAGAACATAGCTGGCTAGATCCCTACTTTCTGCTGAAGAACGATGACCAAAGAAAGTTTCCACAAAAAAAAAAAAAAAGTTGTGTCTTCAGGAAGAAGAGAACAGACCCAGAATAAGCTCCTGCCCTGAAGACCCACTCTCCAGCCCCTGCCAAAATAGAATACAGAGAGCTTAGACTGCTCATTTGGTATTCATGCAGTTTGACCACATGGCACACGCCCAGAGCGAGCTCAATTGCCATAAACAGAACTGTGCTGAAGGAAGGCTGATGATTCTAGGAATTAAAAAAGAAAAAGAAAAAGAAAGAAAGTCACAGCAAGTCACCAACTAAAGGGACTCTACAAATGTCTAGTCCAATCAGCAATTTCCAGCAGAGGCTCAAAGGCTTTGTCAGGCACTGCAGACAGTGACAGAAGAAAGCCCCCTGTGTAAGCCAGACATCGGGATCTGCCATCAGATCCCCTGGGGTTGAATGTACTTGCCAATGACTAACACGTGGGATTGGGCCAAGGTTCCTCCTCTAAAGTGTCTGCTCCTTCACCAGTGAAGGAGGGTTGGTGACAGGAGTGTCAGATGTAAGTGTAACAGGAGACACTGCAGCACACCTTTGTGTCCGTATCTGGCACGAGGTTGCAAATTGACCACAGTTGTTACCATGACTGCCAGTGGTTATTAAAGACCAGCTCTTAGGAACTCTGTCCTTGGTCACAGTCACTGGCTCTCATGCTACACTCAACTTCCTCCACCCATCTGTCCAGATAGCTTGTTGAGAGTTTTGGACCCACACAGGTGCCTTCGCACCAGAGTCTGCTATCTACCTAACACCTACCAACAATGGGTACTTCAACCGCACACCACTGGGCAGAGTGTAGCAGCAGCTGACTTGTCCAACCTGTTTATGATGAAAAGAAGGTATTTCCATGGTGAGCTCGGAAGCCATTAACAAAATGAATGCCTGCACTTCAAGGCAAACAGCACACTCCAAAGGCTTTCTGCATACATGGTGCCGCTGCAGCAGAGCACCATCTTATATAAAGCATCATTTTGCGACTTATTTCAAATAATCCCTTTCGAACAGGGCAGCGAACATCAGCCTCGTTCATTGTTGGCTACAGTGGGGACCTTCTGATATTATAATAGTAGGGCACATACAACACAGCCAATACATGACTAGAAGATAGAAATCATAAATCCACCAATGAAGGCTTTGTTTGCTAACAATACTGTCATTATCATCTGCTACAGTCTGATCTCTATTGCTGTGATAAACACCATAACCAAAAGCAACTTAGGGCTTCTTTCAGCTTGCATGCCCAGGTTACAAGCCCTCACTCAGGAGGTCAAGGCAGGAACTCAAGCAGAAACTGAACCAGAATCCACAGAGAAACAGAGCTTACTATAGAGTACTAGAGTTCTTGGTCAGCTAAATTTCTTATTAGCCCAGGCCCACCTGCCTAGGCTGGAACAACCCAATGTAGGAAGACCCTCCCACACCAATTAGCAATCACAGACATGCCCATGGGCCAATCCAAAGGAAGCAATTCTTCAACTGAGGGTGCTGCCTCACAGGTGTGTCACACTGTCAACCAAAATGGGCTCTCATATCACCTGATAACATTATGAATTTACTTCAGTGAGGGCTGAAGTTGATCCCTTCACCAAAGGATAAAGGGTTAGCTCCTAGTGGGCAGCTTATATATTCACGTGATACAAATAACAATGGAAGGAAAGAAAGCAGCACAGACTTGTAGGCCTGTGGCCCTGCAAGTTGGTTGGATGATACCACATTTGGTTCATATATAAGAAGTCTGCTGCTCAGCAACAAGTGATAGCCAGCGAGCAGGAGGAACCAATCAGCATGGTGTGGGCTCTAAGCCTGAATAAGCAAAGATAAAACGGTCATGTATTCTGCGGAGTGTTCTCCCTTGAGAGATAACTTCATCTCCACCACTAAGCCAAAGACTTACTGTGAATTTTTCTCAAAGTTCCCAAAGTGATCACTCACCTGATAGAAGGTTAAAATGAAAAGAAGTTATGGAAAAGAAATACAAAAAGAACAGATCAGAAATCCAGTCAGGGCTTGACTAAGAAGAAACCTTCTCTTTCACTCGCCAGCTACCAAAGCACAAGAAGCTACAACCTATTACTACACAAAATATCCAGTTGGAACGATAGTAATATCCTCTTTGTCAAACACAGGGTCTTTTTAATTTATCTTTAAGTTTACTACAATTATTAGTAACAAAACAGGAATGTTTGTCCATAATATTAATAGCCAGCATTTCCCAAGTGTAAATGGCCTCGTGTTAAGTAATTTATACTCATTAAATCCTGACCACATCCTTGAGAGAGGTAAGGCAATAATTTCCACTTCACAGTTGAGAGAACAAAGCCTCAGGAAGAATAGATAATCAGCAAGTCCACAAGGCTGGGGAGCAGTACAGGATTCCAGCCGACACGGGGGCAGGGCTTCCTAGGCAAACTTTTCTATGTTCTGGAAATGTTCTCTAACTGTGCTGTCAAATGATGGCCAGCAGCCAACACATGTCTACTAGGCACTGGGAAGGAAGGCTGATGTGACTAGAATTGAATTTTCATTTCTGCTTAAGCTGGATTGATTTACATTTACACATCCATGTGTGGCTAGTGTCTGTAAACTGGACAAGGCAGCCTGGAGCAGTGCCTGGCAAATTACAGGTTGCCAGCTCACCAATGCTGGGAGGGACTTTCATTCATATTGTTAAAAGAAAAAAATAGATAAATAAAAGGACCAGAGAGATGGCTCAGTGATTAAAAGGGTTTGCTGGTTGTCTAGAGGACCTAACTTCTGGTTACAGGCCCCATGTCAGATGGTTCACAACTGCCTATAACTCCAGATACAGGATCCAATACACACACACACACACAGAGAGAGAGAGAGAGAGAGAGAGAGAGAGAGAGAGAGAGAGAGAGAGAGAGAGAGAGAGAGAGAGAGAGAGAGAGAGAAACAGAGAGAGAAACAGAGACAGAGACAGAAAGAGAGACAGAGACAGAGACAGAGAAGAGAGAAAAGAGAGAGAGAAGATAGACACATTAACAGAAGAGTAAAAGAGACAGTCAAAAAGCTGCACAGCCTAAAACATTTAGTCTAGGCCACCATAGTCATAGCTCCTGGGAAAAAAAAAGATTATGCCCAGTCTTCATTTAAATATTAAGGTGAAGATGGCAAGAACTGTGGAAGTGAAAGCAAATTCCTATTTTCCATTATAGTATTTAAGTGATTTGAATCTGGGGTGCAGCCAAGATACATCCTAACCAAGACCTGCACTGTCTAACGTACAATAATGTCACAGTCACTGCATGTCTTACCTGTGTTTTATTAAAAACAGTCTCACCAGCAAGTATATGCATTTCATGAAGAATAAAAGTGAGCTGCAGCTCGTGTCTACACTGAAGGAAGGACAACTCCACATCCACTCATGAACAACAAGAGGCTGAAGAACCTGGTTATAGGAATATTGGGTAGGTCTGACTGCTGCACACAGCATAGATAAGATCCTGGGCTTTCTCTCTCTAGGAGAGCCAGCCTCTACTGTCATCAAGTAAGTGTGTACAGAAGGAGTGGGGGACATGGCTCTGGAGGGTATAGGACTGTGTGGCAAACCACAGAGCTCTTCATGCCTCATCTTATTTTACTGAATTCAACATAGGCCCCAGTCAATACAGCCCTAGTTTATCAAATCTAACAAATCTAACACAACATTTATTATAACTGCATTAGGGAAGAAAATTCTGGCAAAATAACTGGAAGATGATGTGGACCAAATGATAAAACCCAATCCAGAAATACAAAACTGGGGCAGGTGAAATGTCTGCTAGATTTTTTGAACTATAGTATTTTGCAAGTTAATTCCAAAAGAGAAGTGGCCAGTGTTTCCTTGGCTTGGCTCTCTCTTCACTTCATAAAGCTTAGTTGTCACTCTGGAACAACAATTTCCCAATAAAGCTCTGATAATTCTTTCACACTTAAAAGAAATTTCCAAGAAAAACTATGGGTACATACAAAGGAGTAAGAAGGCACCACCAAGGGGCTACCTCTGCAGTGGGAGAAGCAGGCTAGGCCCCATGAGCCTATACTGACGTGAAGAAGCAAGAAAGTTATCCTACCATGGCCTGCTTTTCCAACCCCCAATGGCACTTGATTCTTCACACAGGCCTCTAAAGACTATGTTTTTAGAGATATTTGATGTGATAATGAGAAATTAAGTCCAATTTTTGTTTTGAGTCAACTTGATGGGTATGAACACTGCACCCCTATTGAAAAATGGCTGGAGAGAGCTCCCCCTTCCACTTTCCAAGTCTGATAACAACAAACTGAGAGGACTCCAAAGATGGGAAGAAGGAAAATGAACAGTAGTTGTAATTAAACTAGCCCTGTGTCCAACTGACAGCTCTGTAATGAGATCCATGCCTCTTTATTCCCCCTTCACAAAACCATGGGCAAGCTTAACTAGCTAATAAACAGGCAGGCAATTGTGGCTTTAACTCTGTGGAGCTCCACCATAGTGCCTCCCCTCCCTTCCTTTAGCACAATGGTCTGGCACCATGTACACATCTCCATGTGTCATGCCTCCGGGAGACACATGGAGGGCTCCCCTGGGCTATGGAGGCAGGTGGTACCCGTTCCGAAGTCAGACAAAAGCATGCTGATGCCAGAGTATTTTTCTTTCAGGGGAGGGAGGGTACTGAAAAGGAGTGTAAGACACATAAAAGAGTGGCTGCTTTTTCCCAATGCCTGTGAACACTGCTGCAATCAAATTGCAAAGAGAGTTCTACAGAGCATTTTCGTTAACTTTGAAAAATCGATTTCTCTCTCTCTGTCTCTCTCTCTCTCTCTCTCTCTCTCTCTCTCTCTCT
>NW_022196913.1:40539182-40637814 GCF_008632895.1 Mastomys coucha | reverse complement strand
ACTCAGAAATCCACCTGCCTCTGCCTCCCAAGTGCTGGGATTAAAGGTGTGCACCACCATCGCCCGGCAGAATCCCACTTTCAATTGACCAATTGACCATCATTTCCACTCATGAGAGAGGTGGAGTATATTTCAATTTAGGAGAAAGATGCTGTTTGGTGTCCTTATTTTATGTCACAGAAATAGCTGGGGCTTGGAATGACAGGAAGTCAGGAGGGACAAAGAGCTTGTCCTGCTTCAGAGCTCTAACAATTTCCCCAAATGTGTTTCAAAACACTCATTTCCATTTCAAAGAATTTGTTCATAAATTACATATTTCAATGTGCAGTTAGAATATTTTACCTTAACTCATTAAAATATGTAAACCATTCAGTAGTCCTATACTGTATGTATATCCAAGGTAAGGACTAGCAGGGGTTGGGGTGTGGGGTGTGTGCACCAATCCAATGAGCTATGCCTGCTCCTATTTTTCATGGGCTATATATGTGTTTCCATAATATTACCTACATTCTTCAGCAGACTTGTCATAAGTTAACTCAAATTGAATTTGTGACAAATTACATCCTCTTCCCACCCTGGAGTTGTGTAATTAATTTTCTAAACCTAATTTGAAGACTTTATATTTAACTTTACTATTTTTCACCGGGTTATTTCTGGTGCATTTCAGGCTATCAAGATTTTCTTGACTCAGGACCAAGTCACTAATCACATTAGCTATCCCTCCTAGCCTAATGCCAACTGCCAATTTGATAAACATGTCTTTATCAAAGTCATTGATAAAAATCATGAGCAAGATAAGTCTGAGGACAGGATCCTAAATCACTCTACTAAAATATGTCCATGCCTTTCACCTGACTCAAGGCTGTGCATGATATGCATCCTAGCCAGGAGGCAAACTCAGATAAATTCACCAAAGACATAATTCTACTGTATGAAATTTCCTACACGTGCTTTAGTTCATTTCAAACAGTACAAACAGATGATAAAAGCTATGACTTGTAGGTTTTCACGGTTAAAAAATAAAAATCAAAAAACATAGGAAGCCTCTAAACACATTTGCCTTAAAGTATTTATGGACTCCATCTTGCCCATGGGCCCTAAAACCCTCAACTGGGCTCAGAGGGGAAAGGGGTAATTCCAGGAAGGCACACAGTCTTAAAAAGGAAATAAAGAAGCTGGTGTTTTGTCCTTCACAGTACTCATACTAAGATGGCTTACAACAGTGCGGTAACTAGTGAAAGCTCCCTGGATGTGCTATTTTACCTCCAAGCAGAACCATTTTTATGGCAGAGGGTTGGTTGCAAGATGAGCTGCTCAGTCAGACTGAGAGTACGGTGGAAACACTGGTTTCTCACCTAGGTTCTGGGCAGAGCACTGAGAGCACAAGCAAGAAATAAAAGATGGACACCTCCAACTGGGGACTAGGAGACGAAAGCGCTCAGATTTGACTCATGCTTTTGCCACTACTTATTAAAGATGCAATGTTCTCTCTTAAAGGAACAGAGACAGTACTAAGGCATGAACCAAGTATTTTGTGCATTCTATGCAAGAGGTCTACTACTAACCCACTTATTCAGTCCCAGTTCTTAAAAATTTAACCTTTGTGTCTAATCACCCTATCTCAGGAATGGAAATGACACTCCTTATTCTCCATCTGAGCTGTCAGGCATTTATCAGTGAAAGAAGAATCCATAAAAGTCTCACTGAAATGTTATATTCACCTAGAAAGTTCCTTCTGAGTCTAACATTCTAGAAGTCTACCTAGACAGGCTAGGCAATGTTCAATCACAGAGTAGGTAATGAAATTGTCAGAATGCTCTGTTGTACACACATCAGTCTTTGTGGATCCAATGCCTGAAAGCTCTTCTGTGCCAAGTCACCATCGATATGGAACTTCTTATGTGCTAAGCACAGTCTAAGTATTTTAATGAGCATTTAAGCCTTAAAAATAACAACTAAAATTAAATAAATAAAATTAATTAGAATATTTAGTAAATGGTAACTTAGGTTAATTAATATTATCGAGGTCACTCTCCTGAAAGAGTTGAAACTCGGGCATGCTGACTTGGCCCATGTTCCTAATCATTTTATTCTATGTCTTCAAGATGCTACAGCAAGACAAGTGACATATTTTCATTGATTATATAAGTAAGTCACATTTCAGGCAAGTGGGGAATACCCAGAAGGGAGTGAAATGGGTGCTGCTATAGGGGGTGCCTGAATCAGGTCAAGTCAGAAGCTCAAAGACTGATTCCTGGGACATATTCTCAAGAATGCCAGTCCTTGTGAGAACCAAATCAAGGTAGGCCCTTGACTCTCTGTTTCACTTGTTTCTGTACAGCAGATTCAACACTGGGCCTTCTAGATGGTATGCAAGTTCCCTGCCACTGAGCTACATCCCCAGGCCACATACTGTTTTATTTTGCACTGGCTGTACTAAATTGTACAACGTAACTCGAGTAACCCTGCAGTCCTGGCAGACATTAGGTTTATAATCCTCCTGCCTCCATTCTCCAAGTAGTTAGGATTACAGATTTGTGCCACTCATCTCAACCTCAATTGCTTAAATTATGAAATCATATACAAAGTACTGGGAAGGCATACCCTAACAAAATTTAGACATACAAACTGAACTGGACATGGTTCCTATGCAGTATCGTCATACATAAGCATCAGAACACAGGTTGCCAACTCTAATTATAATGAAGGGTGTTTTTTTTCTGGTGTCTTCCCTCCTATACTTTCAGCAAACATCTACCTCTCTACACTGATAATACTAAGTGACACTTAATATTCTACATTTCAAAATTGTCCTTCCTTCTTCAGAAAGCAGGTGCTCTTCATCCTGCGTCCCCCATGCCTCTCTAATACCCTGGTGCCAGTTCCTTCTCTGGCTGAGGACACCCCTTTTGCCCAGCCCTTCACCCATGCTACTACCAACTCCAAAGAGTAGGTTCCCACTACACCTGCAGCTGTTCTTCACCAGCCGTCTGCAGTGGATCTGCATAGTATTTCACAAAAGGCTATATTCACCTCCTGATTCTCTTCATTCATTTATTCATCCATACATGCATGCACACACACACACATATATATATATATATATATATACACATATGAACAATAAATTTTTATTAGTTAGCTACTGACGTCTTCATATTGGCTAGGAGTTATGGATTGGATAGTCAACCTGACAGACAAGATCTTGCCCAAATAAAAGCTAGATTCTAGTAAGAGTGACAGTAAGTATTACAACAGGATAACTCATACATTGCTCATTTTCATGAAGAACATAAAGCCGGGCAATACCAAGAAAATGCTTTCTGCTCAAACAACAGGGTATCTGACAAAGAGCCTTGAGATGGAAACAATTCCTCTTACCCTTTGCAGTTCTTCTAGACACACCTTCTCCCAGGTTCTGGCTTTAGCTAGTCACCAGACTCAACACAGGTCTCATTTGCTTCAACTTACAGAAAATGAAAGAACAAATATCTTGCCCAATGACTTTCTCAGAAGTGAGGAAACTTTTACTAGAAGCCCCTGGTTGACAACCTCTTACCTCTCATTGGTTCAGTTGTGGGTCATTAAGTGAGTGAACTAGTCATTGGTAAAAGGAAAGTTACTCTGGTTCCATCTGACCCATTAGAATCTTCCCTGTATGAGAGCTAGGAGCACCATCCCCCAAACACCAAAGTGGCAATATACAACAAACCAGGAGGGCTGGTGAGATGGCTCAGTGGGTAAGAGCACTGACTGCTCTTCCAAAGTTCCGGAGTTCAAATCCCAGCAACCACATGGTGGCTCACAACCACCCATAATGAAATCTGACGCCCTCCTCTGGTGTGTCTGAAGACAGCAACAGTGTATTTACATATAATAATAAATAAATCTTAAAAAAAAGAAAAGAACAGGCAAACTATCAGGGTCCATGACATCAAGTCTGGGGCTGAAGGCAGAGGGGCAATGAAAGATTCTCTCTGAACTGAACACGGAGAGAGAAAGGTGTTTCTGCAAATCCCCATAAGAATGTTGCATTATCCACACAGTGAGAAACAAGTCCAGTCACTTGAGACCTAGAAAAGAATAAAGGAAGATGAACAGAGGAGTCAGAAACCAGCTGTGCATGCCCAAAGACCAGCAGCTTTTTGGGAGCACGTGCTTCATGACATAGCTATTCCTATGTCATTTTACTGTGATCCAATTCATTGACCAGAGATGAAAGTCCAGATTGCCTGAGCCCCTAACAGTCTCCCTTATCTAGATCCACACTATGCTTGCATGTGTTCAAATCAACTCTTGTACCCCTCAACTCATGGTTGAACATATCACACCACATTCTTGTACTATTCATGTCTAGTATCTATTTCTTTTCCATCCTGGTCAACCAGTTCAAACCATGTAAGGAAACAGTGAAAAATCTAGTGTTTTGACCATTGGCTATCAGTGAACTGAGAACATATTCAAAGACCAGAAAACCTTGCAAAAATCTAAGAAGTCACATCTCCTGTTGGCAATAATCACACCATTGATCAGGTGTGCTTCCATAGCAATTGCCAATCCCTACATACAGTTTCTTTTACTTCATCTATCACTATACTCTGGCTGCAGCAAAACACAAATGTCTGTGACTCCATTTCCTATTTTTGTATTCACTGCATGCACTAGCCACACTGCTTGGTGCACAACAAACCAGCTGATAAATAATAATTAACTTAAATAACATTTGGACAAACAAGCAAATGGACAGAGACTGTCAGTCATAGTCATTAAATTTCCAGTTAAATGGACAGAAAGGGACAGAGGAACTGCTATTGGTGACTACTGAACTGGAGTGCAGTGGGAGAGAATGCCAGTTCATGAGGAGGAGCTTTCCAGTCTTCATGCTGAGGCTGGCTATAGGGAAGCATATAGTGGGCTAACCAGTGGGAGACAGAGGTTCAGAGCTTCCTATCATCCATCTGCAGGCAGGCTGACACTCTTGTTCAGTGCTCAAATCAATGACACAATGTTCCTCAGAGATCTCTCAGGACAGTAAGTCTCTTCTTGGGTTGATTTTTTTTTGTCTTTGAGTCTACTGTGTTGGAAGTTACTATGTCTCACACCACAAACAAATCTTCTGTGTTTATGTATATGGATAAGTCATGCTAAAATACAGATAGAAGACAACCCAATTTAGTCTGGGGAGAGGTGAGGGGGTATAAAGATTGTCCTCCCAAATTCTATTAGAAAAATAAAGCAAAAGCATAAGTAGACCATGTAACTCCCCATGTCTTCTGAATGGGGCATACCACCTCACACTCAGCAGCACATTCCAGGCACAGGAGGTACAAAGCAACAGGCTCCATTGGACTGCTTTGTGCCATAACCTCTTAGGCATTATTTCACTGCAGTGCTTCATAAGCAGCATGGATAACCAGGTCCCATCTAAAGGAAGAGCAGAGCACGTTTTAAAAACAGTGCATAGGCCACAGCTCGAGGTGGAAAGCGTAGCCTGACCTTGTTACGCTACAAAAATGTATTTGAAGATAAGTTCATTCAAATATTTTTCATTCTTTCTGCACAAAATTTTCTTGGTGATCCATATTGAATTTGTGTTACTCTTATAACCAAAGCTGGGAGGTAGGAAATCTTATTTCTTCCAAATAACCAAGCATATTGACATCACAGGCTTCTTTTGCTTAGGCAGATTACTGAACAAACAAATATTTATTCTGAGTTACTCAGCTGTGATACATGAGGGGATTCACGACATGCTGTGTCTGGTGCCTGCTAAGCTCTTACAAGATAATTGGACTTTGGACCACCTAGAACATTGTGTTCAATGGAGGAGGCGAATTTAAAAAATTCAAAAACACGGAATGAGCAGAATTTAATCAGTCACACCTCCATCAAATTGAGGCAGATATAAATAAATGGGCAATAGAAAGGTGCAATAAAACCAGGATTAATCAAACCGTGATTAATTCAGGATCACATTAAAAACCAATAGTGCCAGCTGCATCAGTCTCGTCTGTGGCGTTCACCTCTCCTCCTCCTTTTTATCACATTTCCCCATCTTCTCATCCCACTCTGTTCTCACCCCTAGGGCACTTTCCCTGGATGGATAAACCTGCAGGAGAGTTAATTGTCACATACATGGATTTAATCACATTGTCCATCACATTTGGGGCCCTGCCTTCAGTGATCCGTGACTAATTGTTGTGGTAATTTTTCAATCATTAACAGCAGCACATATGCTGCAGACAAATCCCAAGGTGCCTAGTAAGCCCCAGTGACAAGCAGACCAGAGGCTCCAGAAGGATTGCCACATGCCTCGGCCCAGCCCCCAAAGCCAATCCTATTAGTCATGCCTCCTTGTTAATATACACTTATCCCAAGGATATGTCAGGCTGCAGAGCGCTCCGAGGGGCTCCAGCATGCCTTATGACTTGCCCTGTTTTCAATCTAGATTCTGAAAAAGGAAGAGGAAAGGAAAGGAAATTAAAACTCCATGTGGGACAAGTAGCTGAGGGCCTATTCTAAATTCCACTTGCTTTTCATTCACTTTCACACAGGCTCCTGAGCTGTGGCAAGTGCCCTTTCTTTGAATTTCAGCAGTATTAGCAATCTCCATGGCAACCACCAGTGCGCATCTGCTGCACCAAACTGCAGCATCCCTGGCTCAATTCTCAAGTTGCCCTGGTGTCAGACGGGGCATGCCATGTGCACTGGTGGGACAAGACCTTGCCTTGGGGAATCTCTCAGCTGATTGAAGCCTGGCTCTAATCACCACATAATATGAGTGAACAAGATCACAGGGAATATGATCCGCCCGCACTAGGCAATAGGGTTCCAGAAATGCTATTTATTTTTTCATTTTCTTTTTCTTAAGGGTCTTTGTTGGCTAAAAGCAAAGAGGCACTAGCTAGCTAACAAAAAGGATTAAATTTCAAGTAGGTGCCACAATGTTTCAAGTCACTGATTTGTTTAAAGCCTATGTCTCATACACCTTTCATTAAGGAAACTATTCAAGAGGAAATGCAAATTCCTGGGTTTTCATTTGGGTCTTCTTAAGAAAATGGATGTTTGCACATTAGCTAGAATATGGAAAGGGAAGAGAAGGATTCATGGAGTTTCATTGAAATTTTTATTCCTCCTGCAGAGTTTCAGGAAATTCCCTATTTTACTCAGTTTTCCCAAGACTAAAATAAGACCTACTTTACTCTTAAGGCACCTAGCTCCAGATCACAGAACAAGATCTTCAAAAAACTTAATTAATATGAGCAATTCTTGCTTAGCTGCTCAAAATAGAGATGGTTGTTGCAGGCACTATTATTGTGAAAAGAGGGATGGAGCGCCCTCTGCTGCTGTCTGTAGGTCAGCCTCCCCAAGTCTGGAAGCTCCTCCTGAGGTTCACTTCCCATGCACTCTTGGAAAACTCTAGTTTAACAGGTACTTACTGATGAGCAAGAGGGATGGGAGAGGGGCAGATAACAAGCAGGCCACTGTAAACAGAGCAGCCTCTGCACAGCCACTCACCAGCACTTTGCCTATTACTAAAGCAGCTTGAGAAAGAGCTTCAGAACCCAGTGCTGACTACACATTGTAAACACCAACTAAAGAATTCAAAAAGAAAAAATGAACTTGCATTTCCACTCACAGCCTTGCATGACAAGATGTTTACATGATCTCACTGATTAGTATATGTTTTAGAATACTCAGGTAAAAAGAAAACTTGTTGTTCTTAAATTTAAAGTCATAGCAGTAGTTTCCAACTTTATCTTCAAATTTAGTTTGAACAAACACAAATTTGTACTTACACAGTGCTGTACAAAATAAACAATACAGAAACATTTCACTTTTGAATCTCTAAGGACCTAGTTATCATAAAAATAAAGTTACAGAGAAAAATCCAAATACACTAAGCATTACTTCTAATTCTCTTATATAAATGATGGCAATCTACACTTACAACTTCAAATACTAGCTCAGCACTGAGTTCAAATTCACTCTAAAGCAAATGAAATAGAAATTGTGCTTCTTTACTACAAATTAACTCCTTCCATAATGTCTAAAAACAAGATAATGACCACAATATCATAGATAATAGTCTACCTAAAGTTTAATGCATGGTGGAGTCAGATTCCATGTCACAAACTACTCTGAGAGCTACAGATAACATTCTTTAATTTTTACGACTCAAGGTCAATGTCAATATCTCCCATGAATGAAATTAAAAATTAATTAAGAATTAATGGACAGGTCAGGAGTGGTAGCACAAGCCTTCAGTCCAAATACTCAGGAGGAAAAGGGAGAGGCAATCTAACCTGAGTTTCAGGCCAGCCTGATCTACAGAATGAGTTCCAGGCCAGCCAGATCCTATCTCAAAAAGAAACAAAACAACAACACAGAATTAAGGGATAGTGTACAGAATACTCTTGATGGCCAAGCTCCACAGGCTGACAAAGGGCCTGTGAGTTGCTAGAATAGCAATCAGCTGGTAGCTGCTGGACTCCAGCATGCTCTATGTTGGAGTAGAAGGGCATGAGGGGTCTTGACTGTAATTGTCTATGGAGAAAGTCATGGGGGATTAGCTACTAATAGCCCATCCTGGAGTCACACGAGCCAGTGCCAGTGGGGGTCTACCATGGGGAGCAGAACACCCCACTATGAGCTGCTGTGAGCAGCAGGGGCCCTGGGTGAAATGGTCATTAGTACTGCTTTATGTGCAACAGCAGCCTGGGAAGGCTAGGAATAAACTAAGGAGGGAAATAACAAAGGACACAGCTGAGCAGCTGGCTGGAGACAGCCACGGAGGCCCAGAAATGATCCTAGTGATGGGGACAGTGATGGGGACTGACATGCTCTCTAGTGGACTCACTGGGCACTTCTCACTTATCTTGAAATGATAAGAATCCTGCAAAGAGACTGGAGTGAGATTTCCCAATGTTTCCTGTTAGACAGTATTTGGAAGCTGAGGCTGGAGACTGTGAGATGCCAGGAAAAACACCCACCAACATTTACAGGTACAAATTCCAAACACAGAATCCCCTAACCTGATCAATCAAATAGGTGCACACATTACCTTACAAAGACAAGTGAAATTATCACCTTACTCTTATTTTACCATCATTGTCCTCTGCATGACTGGACACTACCTGGAGCATCCTAGGCATGCTGTTCCTGTGAGCAGTGTGATTCATCCATTAACTGTTAGGAAATGAAATAGATTGCTGACTATGCAGACTCTGCAACTTATTCCACAGACACAGGATATAAAGATCAAGCCCTCACACTCGGAATGGAGGTATTCCATTTTTATGAATGAATGGCTCTTTGAGGTAGATCTAAGATTTCTAGTCAAACTGTACTTCAGAAAATAAGTATCCTTTCTATAGTATTACAGATTCTCTTTAAACAGTTCTTTTTTAAAATACAAAGCACTTGATAAGAATATGAAAAGGACTTGCATTCCTTTAATAAGATAATGATAGTTCTTCAATAACACATAAATCCTCCCTTGATTTCATTAGATGGCTTTTTTTCCCTATCACAAATCAAGAGAGAACTGCTCTAACTGGCACACCTGAAATCTTACGCTGACCCTGTACTACACATATTTAATTTCCTCACAATTGGAGAGATTATTTGGCAGTGCACTGCAGGATGAGAAATGACACTCACTGCATCACAAGCTTTGTTACTGATGACATAAAGGACTTTGATGACATCCTAGTGCTTAAAAATAAGTTTACCTGGGTGTATCTTACATTCCACCAAAAGTTCAGGGTTGAGAATAGCATAGGTCTTCTGCAAAGGCCGAGAAGATATCGTCAGAGGGCCCGCTTGACTAACATATTGTAGTTATGTGTTTAAACTAGATTCTGTGTTTCAGTAAAAATGGCTGGTCACTACTGCATCAACAAACATTCCATCTAATAAAATTCTGAAGGGGACAACATTAATGAGAAAATAAATGTCTTGAAACAGAACTCATTATTCTCTTGTGATAGTTGTCTAAGGTTAAAAAAAATCTATAATCATCAAAATTACTATCTAAAAACCACAGAACCACAAAAACAAAGGTATAAGTCATCTAAAAAAATTTTTAACCCAATCCCATTCATGTTTTAGTTGGAGAAACTCAGAAGCCCACAGAGTAAAGATGATGAGGATGAAGACAATGGTGTTATTTTATCAAATTAATATTTACCAAAAGGCAGCTATGTTCCCCAATTTCAAGCACTTATATATATAAACACCTTTGATTTATAAGATATTTAAGAAATAAACATTGTAGTATTATCTCAACTTTCATAGAAACTGAAACAGGAAACAAGGTTAAATCATGACGCCATTGCTATCTCTATCCAACAGACAGCAAAGAGTGAGGTAAAGGTTATAACCCAGCAGTGCAACTCCTCAGCACCAGAGGAACCCAGAAGTCACAACCCTTCAAACAAGTTGACCAGGTCAATACAGTTACATTAGTATCATCAACTAATGGAAGGTTGAATGAGCCTGGCAAGACAGCTCAGCAGATAAAGGCATTTGCTATCAAGGTTCATGGCCTGAATTTAATCCCCCAAATCCACATGATGGAAGAAGAATACCAAGTATCCAAAGTTGCCTTCTGTTCTCCATGTACACCCTATACACACATGCACCCCTATACACACATGCATCCCTATACACACATGCATCCCTACACATATAACATAAAATAAGGTGGAAAAATAGAAAAAGGTTGGATGTGTATTTCAGAGATTCCACAGCAATATATTTTGAAAATTCTCTGTGCCAGGTACCAGACATACATAAAGTTTAAGATGGATATATTAACTTTATGGAAGCTATCTTTGCTAGGCTTTGGTAGCCCATGCCTTTAATCTCAACACTTGTGATGCAAAGGCAGATAAATATCTGATCTCTAGGCCAGCCAGCATTACATAGTAAGACCAGAGGGAGAGAGAGAAGCAAAGTGATAGACAGATAGGCGGAGGGAGGATGGGAGGGAAGAAAGGAGAAAAGGAGGGAGAGAGGAGGGGGAAAGGGAGACAGGGAGGGAGGGGGAAGGGAGAGAGAAAAAAAGTAAAGAAAATGAATCAGTGTCAGCAGGGAGCTAAGATGAGTTCACTCAAGGAGAATCTAAAGAAAGAAGCAGATAGTAAGTCCTGTAGCTCATGGTGCTAAGCTCACATGGGATGCACAAATTAAAACTCTGGTCAAATCTGGGCCTCCACAGCCACAGTAGAGTTTGGTAGAAGTCCTACAGCAGTTCAACCATAGTAAAATCCAGGGTTCTCTTCCTAGCGAGCCAGGGAGGGAAAGAGGGAATGGTCATGTCTAAGTGAGACTTGCTGCTTTATAGCAAACATGCCTTTTCTTCCATATTCTGCATCACCAAGCCCAGAAAACCACAGGAAATAAAACTAGACAACAGCTTTAACTCTCATTACCTTATGACAAGAAAATTCAGCCATGACGTAGCTAAAGGATTCGTCAGATGTCATAGAAAGGAAAGAACTGATTGAAAAAGATGAAGGTTCTGCTACAGCAAGTCAACGCAGGAGGGGGAATAGTCTGAATAGCCAATAGTCTGAAAGTCCACATTTTCAAGGACATCACAAAGGAATACTTCATTACTATCTCAGAACTACCATCTTAGTTCAGTATCCAAGAGTCCTCTGTGGACTCAGAAATGAGCTTCGATGTGTCAGACGTTCAGTGGTCATAATGCGAACTACTCAGGCCAGGGGTCATGAGGGTACTCTCGGAAACCAAGCAAACATAATAAGGGCTTCTAAAGAGTCATGTTACTTTAGTTATATACTGTTATCCAATGTTTAAAATATCCAGTTAAGTGTAACAACCAAGAAACGAGGGAGCAACTCTTCAATTTTACTAAAAAATTCATCACTAGTGTCTCATTGACCCTTCATGAACCTTTATTTGTATTCAATCTTTAAAAAGAGATCTTTGACAAACTGAAGAGTATGCGGGTCTCTCTATTCTGGCCAAAAAAGTCATGGGCTATGCTCGCTCACAGAGTGAGGGTCAGTACAGCACAGGGCTCTATATGTGCTCTAGAACTCAAAGAACCCAGCGAGGAGCTAATGCCAGTGGCTGACTCAAGGTGGCTCCATTGGCAAAGGCAGCACTCCTCACAAAGTTTATAGATAATGGCGTGCTATTGAAGATGTGCACAGAGCAGCAGAGGAATACCAACAGGGCCCATTGAGGCCTAGACTTGGGGCAGGAGTGGATAGAGTGGAGTTGAACAAGAACTTCTGAAGATCTGGATATGAGAAGCAGGCTGCACCTTTATGGATAAGTTGAAACTAAGAGGAGAAAAGGAAAGGTGGCAGAAGGTGTGATCTAAGTAAAGCCACAGAGGTAGAGACAGGAGAACATTAGAGAGCAGCACAGTCTCCTGTTTTCTTAAAAGGAAAAACAAAACTAAGTTCTGTAGGAGTTATATATCAGGTGAGGGGTTTCAGAAGCTTGAGAGCGCTACATGGTGCTGGTATCTGGGGGATCAGATACTTGGAGGCTGAGACGAGACAGGTGCTTGAGCACTGGACCTGGGGTCAGTCGGGGCAATACTATCTATGAAGGCCTATCTCTTAACAGAAAAAATATGTGACTTTAAGAGCAAGTATTTCTATGATAAGTATATATGTCATAGGATCATGGACATATATTAGAAATAAAATTGAGCCAGGCAGTGGTGGTGCATGCCTTTAATCCCAGCCTTTGGGAGGCAGAGGCAGGCGGATTTCTCAGTTCGAGGCCAGCCTGAGTGAGTTCCTGGAACTACAAGACTATGAATGTTTTGCCTGCACCAGGGTGTATGAACTGCAGGTATCTGTGATATTGGAGAAGCACAGAAGAGGTCTTTAGAAACTTTAAAACTGGACTAAGGGATCATTTTGAGCCACCATGTGGATGCTGAGAACTAAACCTTGGACCTCTATAGGAGCAACAATTGCTCTTAACCACTGAGTCATTTCTCTAGCCCAACATGTTAATTTTTGAGACAGGCCATTTCATTGGGCTCAATGATTAGCTTAGGCTGACTGCGAGAAAGCTGTATGGATCTGCCCTTTCTCTGCCCCCACAGTGCCAACATTACGAAGGCCAACATTCTTATCTTTTTGTACATGAGCTCTGAGGAGAGAACTTGTATCCTCATGCTTGCATGTAGCTTCATCATTGGAACCACTTCCCACCTTAAGAGTGTGTGTGTGTGTGTGTGTGTGTGTGTGTGTGTGTGTATGTGTGTGTGAGTGTGTGTGTGTACATGTATGTGTGAGTATGTATATGCATGCACACATTTGTGTGCATACATGCACATATGGCTATGAAGAGGTGCTATGACAAATAAATTGAAAGTTAAAAAAATAAAAGGATGTTTTAGACTTACGTGAGTGAAAAAGCTATCTCTTGATGCTTTTGAGTGATTTTTGGCAGATACAGAAGGCTAAAGGGGCTGCTTTTCCACTAGCACTTGTGATGTGGGCGCAGATGAGGACATAGGATGAAGACTCAGAAGCACACCCCTCTGTGTAGCTAAAGGGAATAAAATACATAAATGCAATGCCTTCCCAGGTGTCTTTCTAAAGTCATAAGCAAAAACAAGAAGCCACCAGGAGCCAGACTGGAGCTAGGGGAGCTGTTGTGTCATTCCACAGTGCTGGGCACTTCTGGTTTCCATTAGAAGCCAATGAGTAAAGAGCTGTAGATGTCCAGGCCCAGGTCATTCTCCATTACCACTGAACAAGGACATGAGTGTGGCATGCATGAGACAGCACTAAGCGCTAACCTGCAAGCCTTCCACACAGCACTTCTACTGTGACACGGGATGGAGGCTTAGCTGCCCAGCAGTCTATGAGAAGGCTGTTTGGTCTGTACCTGAGCACAACCACAATGGTGAAGTCCTCAACACTGTCTTGTTTTATTTTGTTTTGGAAAAAAATGAATTGAAAGATAGTTGGTGCCAGAATGTTCCATGAACCTCTGCTTTTAAGAGGACTCCCTTTAAATTATTTCTAAGAGATGACAACGGACTGAGGAAGCTTACAAGTTTCCATCTAATAGGTCCTGAAGCTTACTTAGTCTTCCCTGTCTCCACAGAGAGTAAATCTTCCTTGCGTCTAAACTGTGGCCCTCATGCTTCAGTTTTATAAAGGATTCTTTTAGTTGTGTTTTCGAGAACACTTCAAAAGACACATCCTCTTCTGAGAAATGTTCCAATTTTGTAATTTTATACTATGTTCAGACTATGTCAACTAAACAATTCCAACATTGATCTATCTGAAATGAAGTTGTTCTCACATATGGAAGAGGTCTTCATCTCTGGCTTTGTATTGCCGTTTATTTTAATTTTTTTAAAGCATTACAAAATATTGGCAATTTTATAGATACATGAAAATAATTCATAGATCTCCACGAAGAAAACAGTTATCTGGTGGATTTGGAAAGGGCTGTACACTACTAAGAAATGTTTTCATCAATGACAACAAAGGTAAAGAGTATATTATATTCTAAATCTGACTGGGACAAAACAGGCTGGCAGGTCTGGGAAAACTTGATTATGGTAAAGACTCACTCTTCCAAACAGATCCCAAAGTGTAGGGAGGACTCGGGATTTTAAACCTGGTAGAAGCCCAGGTCTCCCAGTGACTACAGCCTGGCTGCCACACTAGGCTTGAAGACACTGGCCTCAAAGTGTCAAGGTCGTGACTACCCTATCCAACCACTGAGGTGTAAGATCGGCATGTAAGGGAGCCAGCTGCGGGGGAAGCCACGATCAGGCTGCTTAGCAAGCTCAGTTCAGTACCAGTGTTCGAAACTGTTCTGTCTATCCAAGTGGAACTCTACCCCTTAACAAGACTCACTTTCCTTTGCATCTCTTGGAAACCACTTAGAGCAGGTACTGATTAAATACTACTTAATATCTACAGAGTGAGTTCCAGGACAACCAAAGCTATACAGAGAAACCTTGTCTCGAAAAACCAAAAAAAAACAAAAACAAAAAACAAAAAACAAAAACAAACCTACTGAATAAGTGAATACACTGTATATTAAGTTAATAAAGGAAGAATTAGACAATCGCTAGGGAAGCAAACCCTAAGTCTCCAAGCACTCCCTCTGGCCCAAGTTACAATCACATTAAAGAAAGATGCAGACAAACCGAGGGTCAGAGAACAGTACCTGCCCAAGTTCCCAGGGCTGGGTTAATACACAATAGCAAGCACCTCCTGTGTCAAACACTCTTCCCTGGAATAAGACCTTTCTCAAGTCACCATTATCAGGGGAGAGGAGGAAGGAAAATAGTCATAAAAACTAAAAGGCAAACAGAACTGGTATAGGCTTGAAGCCACCAAGAGGCTGTACCACCAGACCAGCAACATCACAGAAGCAACAGGAAACGGCATGTGTGACTAGACATAACTCATTGTATTTTTAGAAAATAAATTTGCTCATCAATAAAAAATGGCTGAGCCAGATCTACCGAAGCTCCTTACATATTTATGCCACAGGCACATGAAACAAAACCTGCAGATGATATGTATTATTAAAATTTATCAAACCTATTATTGTAGTAAATTTTTCCTGTAATATTTGCAGTAGGAGCATGATAACCGAACAGTGCCCTCCACCTTTTCTTATGAAACAAAAGCAAAATAACACAAACCACACAAAACCCAAGAAAGGAATTTTCCAATTATCAGTTTTGAAAGGTTGACAAACAGTGGGCTCAGCACGTGAGTGAAGAAGGCCCCAATCAAGGCATCTAATGTATGGTTTGTAAACTTTTAAACAAAACTAGGCCCCCCAAAACTCTCAGGAGTCTTTAAAAACCCTGTAGAACAACAGGATTTTGCAAGGTTATAGGACACAAGATCAAGATGTAACAATCAATCCTATTCTACATATCAGCATAGAGTAACGATAAAATGAGACTTTAAAAAAGAAAATTCACTCCCAACACCATAAACAGAGTAAAACACCTAGAAATAAGTAAGGACTTATGAAATTACCAAATAGTGTTGAAAAGCTGTAGCTGATTAAGTCAATGTCTAGATTTCCAGGTATTCCTGGAAGCAGCTCGCTCAATTCTTCTCACTGCTGAGCTCGGCCACTGTGGCAGCTGTAGAGTCTCACAATAAAACATTTGCCTGTGCTCTCCAACCTCAGAGCCACATACACTGGAGAGGCAAACTCAATACTACTCAGATGGAAATTTCTTCAACATGATCCACAGATACAAAGACTACTGTGAAAATCCTGGCTTTTCTCTCTTTTTTTCTTTTCCTTTTTCTAAAACTGGCAAGCTGATTCTAAAATCTGTACTAAAACAAAACAAAACAAAAGTTTCAAACTGCCAAAATATAATTTAAAATGAGCAACAAAGTCTGAGAAGTTACATTACCAGATTTGTAACATGCTAGAAAGCTGAATAATCAAGACTGAAACTGCTTGGCATAGATGTTTCCCCCCAAAATGTCAAAGCAATCCAAAGGAGAAGACAGGAGCACTTCAACTAGTGGCTTTGTACAAAGGGAACCCACAAAGATGAACTTAAAGCTTTCCCTTACACCAGTCACAAAATTTAAATCAAAATCATCTTATGCCTAAATATGAGAAATAACATTTCTGGGATCTCACACAAAATATGTAAGGCAAATAAATATAAGGACAAATAATCCAATTAAATTTAATGAAATAGTTGACCAGACATTTCACGTGAGAAGCTGGACAAATGGCTAATGAATGTGTGAGAAGATGCCTGCAGTCCTTTTAATGAGCAACATGTTAAGTGACCACTGCCAGCATTTGCCTCCGGAGTACTCAGGAACAGCTAATATCAAGAAGCCACTCAATAATATCGTCTTGGTGAAGAAAGAGAGAAATCAGAGTGCTCGCATTCGCAGGTGGGAATCCAGATGGTTTTGTTACTTTCAAAATGGTTTTGCAATTTCTTTTAAAAGTCAATCAAAAGCTTACTAAACAACCAAACAATTTTTCTCTAAAGAATTATTCAGAGCGGGGTGGTGGTGGTGCATGCCTTTAATCTCAGCACTTGGGAGGCAGAGACAGGTGGATTTCTGAGTTCGAGGCCAGCCTGGTCTACAGAGTGAGTTCCAGGACAGCCAAGGATACACAGAGAAACCCTGTCTCGAAAACAAACAAACAAACAAACAAAAAAGAATTATTCAGGAGCTGAAACCATATAGCCCCACAAAAGCCAGCTCATGAACATCCACAGTAGCATCATGAAAGACTTAAACTTAAAACAAACTAAATGTCCATCTCATTTGAATAGATAAAGAAGAAAACAAGATATGTACATGTTATTCAACAATAAGAAAGGAAGGATGCCTGAGATATGGTAATAGGATGAGCCACAAGACTGTACTAAGTGAACAGGCCTTAGGTAAGGGCTTCCATTTATGTACTATGTGTAGAAAACACAGCAGAGAATAGGCTAGTTTTTGCCCAGGGCTGGGCACATGGGTGAAGAGTAATAGTTGACCATAATGGGCAAGAAGAAACCTTTGGGGATGGTAAAATGTTCTGAAACTGGATTGCATTGATTACAAAACTCCAAAACATGTGTCCAAGTGTTTTGCATGCATGCATGTATGCATGTTTATGTACTACATATATGCCTCGTGTCTACAAAAGCTAGAAAAAGGTGTCAGCACTCCTATAATTGGAATTATAGCTGTTTGTGAGCCACCAAGTGGATGCTAGGAATTTCAAAGGACTGCAATCCTTTGAAAGAGCAGCCAGTCCTCTTAACTGTTGAGCCATCTCTCCAGCTTACAGTGGGACATTTTTATTACTGAAATTATTCTCAAATATAGCTGTAGAGGAAAGTCAAAAATAGATGACCAGAAATTAAAATGTTTTTAGAATCCCAAACATACAATGGAATCTATACAACAGTTCTAAAGATAGCAGATATCCACAACAGAATATATATCCAGACAAAACTACACAGAGCTCAAGACAAATTAAATGACTTCCAAACATGCAAGGAGCTAAGGACTTTGTACCATAAATTCTTCCTCAGAACAGCATGGGGATAAGAACCATCAAGACAAGAGTGAACACAAACACAAACACAAACACAAACACACACACACACACACACACACACACACACACACACACACACACGGGTCGGGGAGGGGAAGAGGGAGGGGAAGAGGGAGAGGAAGAACGAGAGGGAGAAGGGGGAGAGAGGCAGGTAGGGAGTGAGGCAGGCAGGCAGACACAGAGACACAGAGACACAGACATGGGCAGACAGACAGATAGACTGACAGACCTGCTGCAGTGTCCAGGGTGATATGGCACTTAAGCACCCACTCCCTTCTGTCCTTCAAAACTTCAGAACGTCCTAATACCCAGGTTCTCTCAGTGACTTAGTTCCCTCCAATGAGGTACAAGTAAATAAGGGAGGGAAGCTGGACAGGGGCCATCCTTTTGCAGCATCACCTTTCTCTACAGGCCAAGATGCCACAAATGGGGGTGTGATGCTTTTCTAAGAGTGTCACTGCCTCTCATCACCAACATCATGGGTATCCGCACATAAAAACTGCAAAGCAGTCTGAGCAGTCCCTGTGGCTAAAGCAGAATGCTCTAGGGAGAGGCAGTTACAGGGTGACCTCCTGGTTCGCTCCAGCATAGGAAGGCATAAGAAGCAATCCCCCTGCTAGCTGGAAGCTCTCCACTTCTCAGTCAACTCTGGACATCTTGACTTATACTCCCCATTATTTTCTCCAACTGAAGCAGTGCAAAGAAAATAAGCTATAAAGAAAGTATCAGGAGGCCGGGCGATGGTGACACACGCCTTTAATCCCAGCACTTGGGAGGCAGAGGCAGGTGGATTTCTGAGTCCAAGGCCAGCCTGGTCTACAGAGTGAGTAACAGGACAGCCAGGGCTACACAGAAAAATCCTGTCTTGAAAAAAAAAAATCAGGAAACAGTACATCCCACGAGAGAACAGCAGAGACACCAAGATAGCAACTAAGAACAGCTGTGGAGATGAACCAGCTCAGGTATGAGCAGCTTCTCAGAGTGCTTTGGGGAAATATCTCCAGGACATCAAATAGTCAGAATGGTATAGGTGGATGAGCGACGAGTGCTTGGATGTAGACTGTTTCAAGTCCATGATTCTGAACCAGTGAAAAACTCACAGATAAGAAAATAAACAAACAAAAATGACCAACTAAGACATCACATTAGAAGAAAAGAGGCAACTATAGTTTTACCTAAGGATAGTATTCAGTATTTATCCTACAACCACAGCAAAGTCGATGAAACAGAGAGGCTTTTAAGCTGTTTTAGTGTGAAGAAAGGGCTACATATCAATTAGGTTCATATATCACAGTCATAAGAGAATATTTAAAATGAAGAGAAACCAAGAAGCCATAGTATAGGCCAATGAGATCGACAGATAATGAAGACTTATTCCAAGAACTGAAGTTAGAATTACCTAGAATAGTGATTCTCAACCTGTGGGTCACAACCCCTGTGGGGTTGTCAGATGACCCTTTCACAGGGATCACCTAAGACCATGGGAAAACACAAATATTTCCATTACAGTTTATAACTATAGCAAAATTTCAGGTATGAAATAGCAATGAAATAATTTTATGGTTTGGGGTCACCACGGTATGAGGAGCTGTATTAAAGGGTCTCAGTATTAGAAACCACTGGTCTCTGTGAAGGCTCTGTGCCCCAGTGTAGGAGAATGCCAGGGCCAGAAAGTGGGAGAGGGCGGGGTGGCAGGCATGGGGAAGTGGGAGGCAACAAGGGTTTTTGTTGTTTTTGTTTGTTTCTTTGTTTTTTGGAGGGGAAACTGGGAATGGAGAAATTTACATGTAAATAAAGAAAATATCTGAAAAAAAAAAAAACCACTGGCCTAGGGAATGGAAGAAATAGGAAAGCATTAAAAGACTGCAGAGGGAGGACTCTCTTAAACCTCACAGGTTTGACTCTGTAAACCAGAGTTTGTTTTTTTAATACAAAATATAAAAAAGCAGAGACATGAACCCTCTGGATCACTCTATGGCCAACCACAGCACGTGGAATAGCTGTTTTTGATAGTAGTCACATCAATGCAATCAGAAAGCAAGCAGTACCTCCCCTACTTCCCTGTAATAGTGGACAAGTTACCACCAGCCAAGAAGAAACAGATAGAGTAGACAGAGGGGCTCAAAAGCAACTGTGCTTGGGGAAAATCAGGTGCAAAAGGAATATGCTCTTGTAGTAAGGAAGAGGAGCTTCAAATAGAAAAATCATACATTGGTTTCCACAGTATCAAAAATAATTTTAGATACCTAAATAGTCTAAAGCATCTAAAATAATTTTGAGGTGATCACTAACAAATCCCTCATATTTAAAATAGTTGTGAATAATGCCAAAATTTTAAGCTGAATTAAAATGTATTTATGAGCTATCCAAGAGTCAACACTTCCAGAAATACATGGAACAATTTTATCATAGAAGTAGCATAGGTCTAAGAAAAACTTAGATCCACTAGTACACTCTGGAGAACCTTGGCTCCCTCCATTTCCGGCCCCATGGTCAAATGTCACAGTTCTGTTAAACAACACAGATCATGAGTCAATGTAAAAATTCTACACAGAGACACATTATGGAAACAGACCCCATATAGTCAACATGTTTGTGCATTTATCTTTAAAGCAATCTGAAAGAATAAGGCTAATGGATCTCTAAGAACAAAGGAAAATAAAAACTCCTACCTCCATCCACATTAAAATTTATCTTCAGGACAGAATCACACCATTTACACAGGACTGGCCTTTTGCACCACAACAGATAAATTTACACTTGCCTGAGCAAAATTTCATTCTCCCCACAATCAAATAGCTACCAGCATGTTTGTGAACACTATAAATCTGCCCATGTTGATTCATGAAATGAAAAATATCAAGGGAAATAAATAATCCTTTACTCCCTGCCATTCTCTGGAATAAGAACTGCAGACATTCTGAGGAGAGAAAAGAAGCAATAAAAGGTTGTCCTTAGCAAGTGCCTGGATGAAAGTGGAGACTCAGCAGTACCCATGTGTACCAGGAGCTATGCAACTGAGGCCTAATGGTCTGAGCTCTATGCAGAAAGCGGAGTTCTGGTTTTATGATCTTAATTATTCGCCATCATTAGCAACTGTAGAAAAAACTGATCACCTCTTGTTCATTCCATTTATGAATTAATGTGACGTTAGAGAGGCCCTGGAACTAGCTGGCCAAGAAGCCAGAGAGCATGCCCCTGTTTTGGCTTAAAGCATCACTCAGCCCTGAGCAGGAGACGAGCCCTGCCCATCCAGGATCCTAGCATCTCTGGCCCTAACAAAGTCTCCAGTATTCTAACTACAGTTCGACCAGTTCTTGGCCCAACCTTCTTCCCACCAAGTGGAGGATGCACTTCCAAACATGGCAGGCCACATTCTAAATAATTACAAAGGACCAAACCTAGACAGATCTGAAGAGCAGAAGGCTGGCTGGCTGGAGCCATGGGTATGAGAGCCAAAGAGATTTGGCCACTGGAGCAGACATGCAAGCTGTGCCCTGGAGCTGATCAGAGGACATGATGAGATGGGCAAAGGAACTAGGGAAGCCACACAGAAGCCAAGCCAGAGTTACTCAACCTAAGCTTCTTCTCTACCCTTGGTGACAACCTCTGCAGATGCCAGACAAAGCCACCAGCCTGAGGAGGCTTCCACAAAGCAAAGCACAATGCATATATGGGATATACAAGAACACTTTAAACCAGTTCTTCAGGAAGGAGGGATGTGCAAGGTTTTAAGAATTATAATATTCCTAAACTACTGAGACTTTTTCTGATCTCCTAGCTATACTTTCCAATGTTTAGTCTTGACTGATATAGATCATCACCTTATCTGTATGTTCTTTATCAGTCCCCTCAAACTCTCAAAAGCATCACAAAATGAAAACCATATACTTACTCCCACCCCTCAATTTCTACACTCCAAGAATTCCAACTCTTTATTTTTATTTTCAGAACATTATTTTATTTCAGAACATTAAATATTCATCCAGGTACTAGGTAGCTAAGGATATTAAAAAATAAATACCTACTGTTAAGGAGTGCTTAAAAAAAAAAAGAGTTTTAAAAATCCACAATCAAATTAGAAGGTAGAGTATAGTCGATATCACAGAGGATATGGAAAAAGTCCATTCAACAATTTTAGCCAGTTAGGAGGAGGACGTGTTCGGCACTCACAATTTGCCAATGAAACTCAGTCATTTGTAGACAGCACTAGGGGCTGATCTCAGTAGTCAAGCATCCAGTGGCTCTGGTGGCACTGCCACCCAATACCCATGCCCCTAACCATGAGGCCATTGGAAGGCAGAGATGACAAGACAGTCTCTGTAGTGAGAACATACACACAATGACTTGGAGATGGAGAGCATACTTCTTGAGTGCTGGACGAAACTGAGTCACTAGGCTACCCACTGTAATAAACATGTATAGATGAGAGGGAGGAGGGTGATGCAGAGCCTTTGTGGAAAATTAGATGCTTGAACTTTATCTGGAACACAGGAATCTCCATGAGCATTCTTGATATTACAGCTGGAAGCTGTTCAAAAGCAAGAAAGACTCTTACTAAGCCATGCAGAGAAACTGCCCCTCAATGTCCCTCTATTTACTGTTGTGCTAGAAGCACATCCAGGAAAAAGAGGGACAAAGACACCTTGTTCTCCCACTGAGCCTTGAGGTACTAACAAATATGCCCAAGGAGGGAGCACACCCTCCAGCCACTTTTCAATGTTGCCTTCCCAATTCTTCATTCAACGGCTTCTCTAGCCGCACCCCTTCATTCATGAGAATTTAAATACTATTAAAAGCCCTCCAAATACTCTAAGAATACAAGACAGATGGAAAAGAAAGTTCAATTGTTTGCATTCTAATGCATCTCAGGAGAGTACAGAGCACACAGTAGGTACATAAAAAATACTCCTTTAGAGTATTGCATGGAGGTGACTATAGCAGTCCTAATTATCACCTCTAATTGTCCCTTTTGTAACTGAGAAACTGGACTGTGGCACTGTGAAGAGTTTGCTCTAAGCTCCCTGCAGCTGTGGTCAGTGATAGTGGGTTTAACTGGGTCCACAATTTCTGATCCTACAGTGCTCCTTCTTCAATCTGTATGCCTTCTCTTGTATTTTCAATGTCCTATAATTAGGAGCAATGAAATTAGAAAGGAGGAGCTTACAGAGCTCCACAGGTTTTTATTCTGAAAATGTTTAGAGGTGGCACTACACGCAAAATTAAGGTAGTAAAAATAAACAGGGAAGATGGGTGAACCCATCTGATTTTGGGTCAGAGAAATGAAAGCTGTGCACTCTGTTTTACAATGCTGCTGTTCAGAATTTCAGAGATTACCTCCATTATTCTGCTTTGAAATTGTTTAGTAAGACACATCAGACATTCCTCGACTAACACTCTCACAGTCTGGCCTTCCCTGCTGGCTCCCTGGAGACTAACACATATCCAAGCTTCAAAAATTTTCCCTTGGCACTAGAAGTGTATATATTTTGAAAGGCAATAAATAGAGGTTTGTGTCATCTTTGGAGAAGCTTTTTAGAATCTTCTGCAAAGATTTAAAAATCAAAAAAGCTGCTTGGTAACCATCTGCAGGGTAAGGAACAAGTAACAAATACACAGTCCCCGAGACAGTAGGAATGAGGACGGGGATGCCAGGGAAGGGAGCCTCTTGGCAGTGGGGAAACTGTTTCTAAAGAACTGCAACATCTGTGTCTGCACCGTGCACTGGGGACACGGTGGGGAAGGCCAAGAGAAAAACTAGCAAGACCCTTGCACTCTGGCACTACAGTATCAGAAAAAGGAGGCTGGAATCAGAGACCCTAGTTGTCATTTTAATGTTGATGCTCATACAGAGGAGAGGGAGGCAGAATGGTGGTGGCACACAGGGTGCTCTGACTGCCACCTGCCACCCTAGCAGAAAGAAGGTCTAACAAAAATGCTGTTTAGGGGACCAGTACATGTCAGGGGGATAGCGGTCCCCTGAGGCTCTGTGGCAGTCAAGCCAGAGTACCACAGACTAGAGCACTGACAAGGACCTGCAAGAAGTGAGAATGTAGACGTCATGAACAGCTCAGCACCATCACAAAATCATCCCCTGAAACACAGCCCTTTATAGTTGTGCAGCGGTGTGAACAACTGAAAATGAAACAAGGTTAATCAGCATGTGAGGCTTAGTTGATGGTTTAGACCACAAAATATCATGTCCTTCAGTCCAAGGAATAAATGGCAAATGCATTAATTCCAAATGGGATTGACACAAGCTAAATCTACATATGTGATGAGAAGAATCTGGAGCTTTCTGTATAACTAATAAGTTACATAAAGTAATAATGTGTAAGTAATAAGATGTGTATGTATGTGTTATCACTCAACTTGTAAATTAACCATCTACCATTCATATTACTATGCCTGGACTAGCCACTAGGACTCTTGGACTCCTCCAGAAAGACTTATATACCTTGGTTCCCTGAGGCACCTGGCAACATGCCACACAGGAGACTCACCAAGAATTGACTGACTGAGGTAACAGACAAGCAACAAAGAATTGCAGATGTGAGCTGTAGAGATAGCTCACAATTAATTTTATCATGTGTCACACAGAGAAAATCAAATCCTATCGCTCCAGTGAGACATTCAGGGAGTGTTAGGAAGAACGTTTTGAACAGCACATCAGTTGTATTATAAGATGTTCTGTCTTACAGAGAAGGGAAAATTTCCCTCAGCTTTGTATGTCAAGAATGCTATCTTCCCTGAAAAACTTTTTATCTTGCAGGTGCTATAGATAGTATTAATAAGTTGTTTCCCACTTCCCCCTACCATGGGGGGCTGAAAGGCAAATACATCTCTCTGTAGCAACAGAGAAATGTATCTTTGTTGCAAATGTATATGCTTTTCATTTCACCTAGATATATCTATATCAATAGATGCCACAGCCTCATAGCCTTAACGTATGAACTTGTGCATAAAGAAATCTGTAAATAACATTTAAGCAAAGGATGCCTTAGAGTCCCACAATTTACTCAACAGCATAGGCTTTGGTGGTTGTTTTGCAAACCAAGGCAGTTAATCCACAATTAGGCTGATTTCCAATCAGAATATAGGGAGTGGGGCTCCCTGTGTCCCCCAAGAGAGCACCCAGAGAAGGACATGATCAAAGAGTATCAGGGGCCTATCACCCACTGCTCTCCCTTCCTCAGCCCATCACATCTGCTCATTGCCTGTGTCCTACCGCTTCCACTTCCCTAGCTCTCTGGAATCCATCTCCCCACTTTGAGTTTCCATGGCCAGGGCTGTAATTCAACGTCTCACCATTTCTCTCCTCAGCCATTGTGGATGCTTCTGAGCAGTCTCCATCTCCCAGCTCTGCTCTGTACAATTTGTCTTTCAGTCCACAAATGGAGCTCTGTGCCAAATGTATCCATCCATCCACTCACTCAATAAATATCTACTGAGAACCTACTAAAGGTTAGATATGTGTGAAGCCCTGGTGACAAGGAAATATAGAAGCCCGATCTCTTCTCTTAAGTATTTGTCAATAGTGCAAAAGCAAAACAATAAACAACCCAGCAGAGTTTGACAAGCAAACACTGGGAATTCCCAGGCTCTGCTGGGATGAGATGGGTAGCAGGTGTGCTGTGTGCTCATCAGCTCTCTGGGCACAGTGCAGCTACAGGAAGAGTGAGAGGGGAGAGTTCAGTGTGGTGCTCCATGGCAGTGTATATCAACTAACTACAAAGGCTGATCAGGATGAGCACAAGACCAAGTCACCCTGGACACCATAGCAAATTTGCTGCTATCTTGAACTATACGAGAATCTATCTCAAGACAGAAAAGAAAGAGAAAAGAAACAGGAGAGAAAGTGAAATAGGCAGAAACTGGAGAAGGGCCTAGCAGAAAATTGTGGACCTATTTTGCTACAATTTTTGTCTAAGAAAAAACCCCCAGCAGTGGCTCATTCCAAACTGAAACATGGCTCTGTGCCACCAGATGCAGACCACCTCCCAGTGGATTCTCACCTCCTGCTCCAGCACCAGGCCTAGTTCTTTCCTCCAGGAGTCTAACAACTTGTATCCACAGCCATTTTTTTTTTGTAGAAAATAAATGCAAAATAGTCATGAAAAAACTATAAAAGATCTGGGAGTGTCACATGACAGGAATGTCTACAAAATAATTATTTAGCTGCAATAAAGTTATCAGCAGGAGTCCAGTTGTTAAAGTGATATATAGAATCCTAAAAATTTTTTAAAAGTTAAACAGCATATAAACCAATCCTTTTCAGTTAAGTCAGGTCTAACCACCCAGAGAGACAGCCAAGCCCATCACTGACTTCTATTTTCAAATCCCACTATGCCTTGTCCACACAACAAATGAAAACAATGAATCACATACAAACATAGTAGATTGCAAAATAAAGCATCAACTATGCAAGCTGAATCCTTAACAATCTACCAGTTTTAAGAAAAATCTAGGAGGATTTTATACCATCCCAGTGCTATTGAGACAAATGTCCCCATAACCCTGGGTATGGATTAGAATCCCCAATGAAACTGCAATTAGCCATTTCTCCATGAATTATAAAAAGCAATCAATGTGCTCAAATCTCCAATTCATATGACAGTTCAAGAACCATCACACTGACTTACTTGAGAATTAAATACTAAGTAGAACATGTTTCTTGGAGACAAGAATAATTGAATTTTCATGAAACGTAATGCAATGTTTGTTCATTCTATGTAAACATATACAGATTGCAAGCAAAGCTAGATTAATTCCTTCAAAGTACACTAGAGTTTTACAAATATAATGAAGCTGTCTGAGATAATAAAGCCTTGGAAGTCAACATTTGATGACTTTTTCATTTATTTCCTTATACTTGAAGTGGCAAGATAAAAATGAGATGAAAATATAAGACTTTTATATGCAAATTAATAAAACTCTTCCAGGAAACACACAGACAAACAAACATCTCAGAAGGTAAGGAAACTCCACATGCATAGAGAGGTGAGCCATGGCCTAGAAAGCCTTGGGGTTATTACAGCACCTGCAATCAGATCAAAGGCTACTGTCATCATCGGTGACTCTTTCCTAAATCCTTTCAGAAAGCAAGATGAAGAAAAGAAAAATGTGGAAGATCTCAAGCAACTGCACGGATGGTTACTGAATATGCTGACAAAAGAAATGAGACTGCTCTCTGTTGTACCATGGACTGTCGTTGACACAAGGGAGTAAACAGAAGAAGCTAGCAAGTGTGGAGTCAGCAGCCGGGGTCAGTGTTGATGACAACTTACCCCATCTGCCCCCCCCACCCCAATTAATATCTGTAGGCTATTAGATGGAAAAAGGAGGAAGGGGATCCTAGCATTAATGGCACCAAATATAAACCTCTCCAGGTGACTAGAGAAAGGTGACTTGTAACTAGCTTAAGCTGCTACTTAAGTAGCCAGTGAGAGCTGCCACCAATAAGGGCTAGCTGGGCTGTTCATGGTGGCTCAGGATTAGAGAAAGGAAGGAGAAAAAAATGGACACACACAGTGGATGAAGCGAAGCAGATTTCAACCATCTTACACACACACACACAAAAAAATACAAATATATATACACATACATATAGAGACAGACAGACAGACAGACAGACAGAAAGACAGACACATATTTGATAGATGGAGAAAAGCTCCAAGCAACTTACATATATACCTATACCCACATACATGGTGGATAGAGCAAAGCTCTAACCATTTTAGATACGTACATGTACACATAGTTGGTGGACAGAGCAAAGCTCTAACAATTTTATTTCTCTTAGCCTTTTTATACCCACTAAGACAATTACTTCATTCAAAAAACAGATAAAATGTTATACAAGAGAAAGGTAATACAGGATTGTTGATTATAACTTCAAAATAGTAGCTTTATTTATCTTTCATTCTATAAGTTCATTATAAGTTCAAAGCAATAGATTTTTTGTTTGCTTGGTTTTTGTTTTGGATTTTTTGTTTTGTTTTTTGTTTCTTTTGTTTGTTTGTTTTTTTATATAATAGAATTATAAGGCCCTTATTCAAGGCCTTACGTTATCAGGATGTACACTTGTGGCCTCGTTCCTGTACCTAGCCTAGAATGAATGTTTTTCCTGATCATTAATTTGATCCATGCCTAATTTCCTTCCTAGTAAAATTTACGTGTTTGTAGTACATGAAAGCTCATTGAACTATAGTTTAAAAACTATACAGCCTTGGTTATTTTGTAGGACGAGGCACATTCTATTTTTGATTCTAACTTTAAACTTTCTATCAGCTATTTTAACTTCTTAACATTATTTGAATCAAATCAGGAGTTCTGTAAAATCATTACCAGGAATTATAAAATCATCTAAACACCCTTATTTCATGAAAGTTCATCTTCATGCTGATATTCAGGAAATTTGCCCAATAGGGTAGGCTAATACCCAGAAGTCAATCATAAAAGACCATAGCCAGAAAGGATCTTTCTTTGCCCAATTACACCATGTCAGAAAAAATGAGGAATACAAGAATAACAAACACGAGAAGGCACATGAGCAGCAAGAAGCAATCCTAGGATGAAATCCTTGGGGATGTGCTTCTCTAGGGTTCACCATCACAGTCAAGCAAAATGGTGGGATGTTTCCAGGAAGCTCAATTGCCCACCGTGGATCCTCCTGCATGGCATCTGGCAATGTACCACCAAGATACTGCTGAAAAAACCTAGGTGATACTAACAAGAAATTCAGCACACAGCCTCTACAGCACTCAGCTCAAATAAATGGTCACCAGCAAGCAAAGCTGGGTTTAATTAAACTATGCAATTAAAAAGTCTAGTACTCAAAGAAATGGAGCTGCATGCAGACATGTTCAGGTCAGATGAAGGTGGTGTGTGTGCTATCCAGCTGGTACAGTTACAAACCTACCAGCAACCCTCTGGGAAGGTGGCAGACATACCCAGGACAGTTTGTCCAAGCAGAGCCAGAATAATGGTCTGAAAAGGGGAGTAGCCAACTAGACAACATGTATTTCAGTCACCATATACCCAGGTTTTATGCAGTTTTGTGTGATTCTATAGAACTTTCAAGTGGAATGTGAATTTCATGCTGCTGTAGGAAGTTCAGGTGGGAATTGGTCTCCAATGACTTCTACCTCTAAAATCAATGCCTCAACAATGACAAAGATGCTGTGTTAGTTGTTACATTCGGGTGACTTGTGAAACAGAACAAGGGAGAAAAAGTGTGAAACTTAGGTTGTTATAGAGGAGAACACTGCCTAAAAGCTCCGTGTGCTCATTATCTTGGAAAAGTCACAAGCAGAATTAAATTATCCTTCAATCTGCAGTTTGTTATCATCCTAGACTGTGGTCAACTTACATTGTCTCATACATCACATTGCCCCTTGGTTTTCCTGCCTGTCTGTTGTCAATGTCACACCCATGTATATTCCTGGACATTCCACTCAACCCATGGTAGGGCCAGATCCCCTACATCAAACTCATCACACTGTCTCACAAGGTTAGTTCTCTCGGTAGATGGGTACTATCAGTAGATTGAGATTTATGGTCTTTTGTTCTGCATGACAAGCTCTTCAAATCCTCATCCTGCGGCTGAACAGTTGGCTCAGTGGTTAAGTGAGCACCCCACATGGCAGCTCATAACAATCTCTAACTCCAGTTTCTGAGGAAATGACCTCTTCTGGACTCAATGGACACCATGCAAGGACATAGTGCATAGGCATTTACACAGGCAAAACAACCATTAACATAAAATAAGTAAATTTTTATTTATTTGTTTGCTTGCTTTGGTTTTTCAAGACACGGCTTCTTTGTGTAATGCTGGCTGTCCTGGAACTCTTTCTGTAGACCAGGCTGGCCTCAAACTCACAGAGATCTTCCTGCTTCTTCCTCTATAGTGCCGGATTACAGGTGCGCACTAAAACTACCTGGCAAGTAAAATTTTTCTTTAAAAAAACACACATACACACAGAACAGGAAGAACTGACCCTGTTTAGATGTACCTTGATTGATGTATGTCCCATGCCTGCAGGTATACCCTATCAGGTCTATCTATTAGTCACCCCGAACATGGACAACTGCCCTCAATTCCTTGTGATACTCTGCACTGGAAAAGGAGCTATGCTCCAGGTCTATATCATCTACCTTACTCAGCCTCGCTGCTCAGCACAAGTCTAGACTCCAACTAGACTGCTGTGTGCAACCTCTCCAGCAACCACCTTCTGTCTCAACTATCCCTACAAGGCCATTGGCACAGTGGCTTCCTCATAATTCTCACTCCCAGACAACGTATACCTCAAAGGCAAATACTACCTCACCATACTGGGCACAGTACCAAGCACAGAGACCGACACACAGACACTTAATAGAAGGCTAGAGAAATAGAAGGCAATAGAAAAAGGGTTCTCATCTTCAAACGCTTCAAAAAAATACACATAACAGATTTTAAGAGCTTTTCCTTAATGCCTTTTGTGGTAGCTTGAATGTGCTTGGCCATGGAGTGGCATTATTTGGAGGTGTGGCCTTGTCGGAATAAGTGTGCCACTGTGGGTGTGCAGTTTAATACCTTCATCCTAGCTGCCTGTAGGCCAGTCTTCTTCTCCTGTTTGCCTTCAGAACCAGATGTAGAACTTTTAGCCCCTACACCATGCCTGCCTTGATGCTTCCCATGTGCCCACCTTAATGGACTGAACCTCTGAACCTGTGAGCCAGCCCCAATTAAATGTTGTCCTTATAAGAGTAGCCATGATCATGGTGTCTGTTCACAGCAGTTAACTCCTAACTAAGACACTTTTTTAAAGCCCAAAGGCAGTATAGGTGCCAAGTCCAACCTTGTGTTGATATCAGACACTATCTTTGTACTAAAAACATACCCATAGGTAAAGTTTTAGAGTATCTCATAGTTATCTATCACTCCTTTCCCAAAGTGAATTTCTGTCCTCCCCATAGCTTACTGTCAATATCAGGACCAATGGAAGGGCATTCTTTCATTCTGCATTTTAGGATGCACCCCATAAAATGGTTTTGGTTTTTTGTTTTTATGGGGGAAGGGACTGGTTAATAAGAGGGAGAAATGTTACACAGGTTTCCTGGGGTAGCAAGCCTGGAAACCACTGAGCACTCATCTTTCACTTAGAGCTGCCTCTTTCTAACTTAGATGTCCAATAGCAAAGTACGTTTTCAACCCATCACTTCCCACACTGAGAACTAATCAGCCTCATTGTATGTGTGTATGTGTGTTTGTGCATGCGCGCATGTGTGGAAACACCTAATAATGTCCAAATCCTAAAATGTCAATTAAAAGCCATGATTTTAAAACACAGCAAAAATTATGCTTGATGACAACAATTCATTGTCATAACATAGCCATTTCATGATGACATTGATTCGAGCCTAAAGTACAGAAACAAGCCTTGGAAAAAAGACACAAGAAAATATCCTAGTAGATTGTGTTTATCCTCACAGTACCATAAATAATTCCTAAAACTCTATTGCAGAGGAGAAAATAAAACGTAGCCACTGGGAACACATCACCACCGCCTGCTGAGCTGCTGAGATCCTATAAAGAAGGGCTCCATAAATACTTTACATACAATTCAATTATATGAGCATTCTGGGTTTTTTGTTTTGTCTGTGGGAATTTCTTTAAAGGGGAAAAAGAAACCTTTTTAATGAACCATATATAGCAAAATCTGTCTGGTGTGCAATTTTCCCCATGGTTCTACAGAACAGAATGCGAGTCTAGGTTAACATTTTTAAATTCTGGGCTGTTCTGAAGACCATATTCTAGAGTTGGAGCTTAAAGGAAACTTAGACATGTCTTAAGCCACTCATTATCAGGGAAGAAACTGAGACTCCTATGACCTGCCAGAGACCTGCAGCCCAGCAAGCAGCTAGGTAGATCTGACCAAAGACAGGTCCTGATACCAAGACCTTTGTGCTCCCATGAAACATCTTCATTAGTCAGGTCTCATTCCAAAGACAAGCTTGAAAAAAGAGGCCCCCTTTCTTCCTACTGTTCTAATTCTATAGGGTGGGGGTAAGGGTCACACGACACATTACTATGAGGGATGTACAGGTACTAACTATGTTTCAGGTACTGACCAAGAACTCAGAACACCACAGTAATCAAAAGCAAAAAATTCCC
Source organism: Mastomys coucha (assembly GCF_008632895.1). NCBI lineage: Eukaryota > Metazoa > Chordata > Mammalia > Rodentia > Muridae > Mastomys > Mastomys coucha. The sequence goes on along the minus strand of NW_022196913.1, from coordinate 40,605,566 downwards.
CAACCTCAGAAGCAACTGAAGAGTTCTTACTCTTATACCTGCTAATGGTTAAATCCAAACACCTGAAGCTTAATGGAAAGAGAGTTATACCAGAAAAAGTTATTAACATTTTATTCCTGTCACAAACTTCTTGACGTAATCAAACTTGAAGGAAGAAAGATTCATTTTGACAGATTGAAGTCACTTCTTGGGCCTGTGGTGAGATCACTTGGCAAAGGATGCTGCAAGGGTACCCACCATCCTCTTCAAAGGCATGTCTACAGTGACCAGAAACCCCACTAGAGTCTACCTCTTCCACGTTCCACCACCTCCTATTGTGCCCTGGGCCTACAGACTCAGAGGACAATTATCCAAACACTAGCACATATGCATATATATACAATCTTCTGTGTTAGCAGCATGTACAAAAATCTGAGAAGACAACTTTCCAGATAACCTGCAAGGCTAACTCCTATCTGGATCACAGAACCCACAACTACACTATACTGAGACAATAATCAGTGGCTTCTGGACAGTGGGAAGGACATAGAAAAACTCCCTCTCCATTCAATCATCTTTTCTACTAAGCTACAGAAGAAAGTAGAGTAGATATACCTGAAAGTGAGAGTGAGTTCTCCTGGACTTTCTGTGAAAGGAAATTGAGGGAAATGATCTCAAGACCTCAGTCAGTGAAAAATGAACACAAAATACGACCACTAACTGCATTTTGTGACTCAGTAATGCCTGATAGACCACATATTAGGACAAAGTCTGAGACATATAACAACCACTTGTAGATGGACTGAAAAAACAGTGAGCACTTCACTGTTTTAAAACCAGCAGACTACATAAGGAATATTCAATTACTACAGCAATAGTCAAACACTAAGATATACATCCCAAGCCAGGCTTCCAACCACATCTGCTAATATCCCATTGGCCGAAGCAGTCAAGAGGGCAATCGCCAATCAGCAGGGCAGGGAAATATGTTCTTCTCACAGAAGAGAATGCTTCAAAGCTACTGGGCAATGTGAGTGTAGTACACAGGCTCAGGCCCTGAATGAAATTACAACTTGGAGCAGTTTAAACTGGCCAAATTTAAGACTTTCTACCTGAATACTCCCCAGTCAACATCATCAGTTTGATCAGACAGATGAGAAAGGAGTGGGAAACTGCATGGCAATTACTTTATATAGTCATCAAATATTCCAAGCTTTAGGTAATGGAACAAAGAATCCTACATGGGTTTCCACTTCCAAAGGATACACTGGGTAGAAACATGGTTGAACATTAGGCATGCAGCACACAGCACAACTGCTGCAGAAAGCTACCAGGAGCAAGCGCATGCACCAGTCTAAAGCCAGGGGTGGAGCCTTCACTTTTACACTAACAAGAGAAACACTGCAGGGTGACAGGATTAGAAGCAGAATTAGGAAAACTAAAATCTCTACAAGGAAACACATCCAATTCCCTGCAAAATGCAGAATGGAAACCCCAGGCAAGCTCCAAGCTACAGTTCCTAATCAAGCATACTCTAAAACATGCCTTCCCAGCTAGGAGAAACTGTCAGAGGGTGGGACCAAATCTGACAGAACACCAGGAGACAGAGGTGGATGCCATGGAGGATTAAAAATTTAGAATCCCCATGTTGAGAATATGAATAATATGACAATAAACGAGAGATATAAAATACCAGGACCAAGCATGACAAGCAGAGGGGCAATCTTCACAGGCTTGTCAACTTCCACCCACTCACATTTCCTGGAGAAGTGATTTTTTTCTTTAAAGAATGATGTGATATAAAGAAAACTGAAGCTACTCAAGGAAGAACTATATATATTTTTCATATATATATATACATATATATATATACACACACACATACATATACACACACATATATTACTTTTAAGAACTACCAACAAAAAGAAAGACACAAACCTGTAAAATTACAATACATAAAAATAACAAGTGAATAATATCTGATATAAATGTAAGAAGTCTACCAATCAGTTTAGAAACAGAAATGGGAAAATAAACCCAGTTGAAATGAAAAGAAAACCTACAAATATCAAACAAACATAGAAGAATGCATTCAGCCACAACATGAATCAGGCAAATAAAAACCACAGTAAACTATTTCTATCATCCCCAAACGGGTAAACCAGATCGAGGGCAAGTATTGAAGGGAATGTAAGCAACAAGGGATTTTGATTACAGTCTCGAGGCAATGCAAAACAAGCAAACCACTTTAGCAAATAATTTGGTGACTCCCTATCACATGCAAGAAAAGCCCTGAAGATTCCTATGAAAACTGACTCTGCAATTAAAACCCTGGCATGTACACACCTGTAGGCATAAAAATATTCAGCATAAGCAACCAAAACTGCAATCAGGAATGCTTTAAGAAGACATAAACTATGGCATACACACCCAAGTGAATTTACATAGCACGAAACAAATACACCACAACTAAACAATGCTGGATTTCATGTCACACACAGAAATCATACAGAGTTCTGCAATGTTACTCCACTGGTAAAACTGTAGAAACAGGTTAACACACACATTGTGCACAACTCTAATGAAATTCAAGGTAGAATGAAATGCAGACTAATGCTTGTTGGCAGGGGGAAGGTGAGAAGGAAATGAATGAAGATATTGCCACAGAGCAAAGGAGACCTGAAGGGAGGTAGAGAGAAGGAAAGAGAGTAAAGGGTTGTGGGAGGGGAAGGGAGAGGAGGGTAAGGGGAGGGAGAGAAGGGGAGGGGAACTGAAGGGAAAGGAGGAAAGGGAAGGGAAAGTAGGGGAAGAGAGAGGAGCGGAAGGGAAGAGACAGGTAAGGGAAAGAAGGGGAGTGCCAGAGGTTAAGAGTATGAACAGTTCATTCATCCAGGACCCAGATTCGAATCCCAGCACCCAAAGACTTGATAGCTCACAAGCATCTTTAATTCTATTTCTAAGGAATGTGACACTTTCTTCTGGCCTCCACAGATACCAGGTATACAACTGATATACTGACACACATGCAAGCAAACCATGCATATAAAAAAATTTTTTAATAAAAGACAAGCAGAATCACAGAGTCTCTGTAGGGGTAAAGAAAGAAAAGAAAAGAAAAGAAAAGAAAAGAAAAGAAAAGAAAAGAAAAGAAAAGAAAAGAAAAGAAAAGAAAAGAAAAGAAAAGAAAAGAAAGGAAAAGAAAAGAAAGGAAAAGAAAGGAAAGGAAAAAAGAAGAGAAAAGAGTTAAGTAAAAGTTAAAAAAAAACATAGCTGAAAAATATACAAATCATATTTCTGAAAACCAAGAATGAAAAAAATCATGAATGTAGCTAATTAATTAATTAATGACAATACTGTATAGTTAGATGAGCAATTATTAGGTGATTGAAATTATGATGACGCTTTTTTTCCTTTAACAACAGGCAGAAGACACAACAGTTTGAAATGCTAAGAAAAAGAAATGGCTATCAATCCACAATTCTATATTCAATAAAAATATCCTTCAAGATAGTGAAGGAAAAAAAGTATGTCGAATAAAGCAAGTCTAAGGAGTTTATCCCAGGCAGACACAGCCTGTAAGAAACACCTAAGGAAAATGTCCACACCAGAGGAAACAAAGTAAAAAGAATGAAATGTACAGTGAACTGGGAGGTTTTCAATGGAGGCAGGCTTGATAAATGTAAATATAACAATAAAAAGGTAATTAATGAGGAGGAGTATACAAAATTCTAATATAAATAAGCTTAAAGAAAGAATTCCCTCATATAAAGATGTTTATCTCACAAGGATAAATGGACAAGCCAAATGTTCCAACAGGGAAGAAAATAAAAGTCTAATCTGTGAGGAGAGAATAAAAAGAAAGCGTGAAGATTTCTTAGTATCCGAAAGGATACCACTTGAAAAAGTGACATCAAAAAATCTGGTGACAAAAAATACTGGAAGCATGTTCAACCACACTAGTGACAAGAAAAAGTAAAGTGGCACAAAATTCCTTCCTCATTTTAAGTGTAAAGAATAAGCAACTGACCGTGTAAGGCATCATCCAGGAGCGCAGTTGGAACCTGTCCATGTGTTTGCCTCGTGCATCAGAGGCTGAGAGCCACAGGTGCTATTTTCATGACACACATATGACTCATGCCAGACACACACTAAAGAAGTACCCAAGGGCACATGTATGAAGACTACTTCTAACAGCCCACTGATGAGGGAGTGGCTAGAAGGAAGTGACCACAATGCCATGTGATAATTAACAAAGTTCATCTTCAGCAATGGGAACACATTCATGCTATGTTCACTATAAACAAACCTTGCCAGATGCAGAAATAACCAAATACCAGTTTCAAAAAAATAAAAGGAAAGCTTGACAGAATTTAGGGAAAAAATACAGAATTCCATAATAGCAGAGGGTTGTTTTGTTTCTCAGCTCTGATAGAATACTGAGAGGGGTAAATTAGCAGGCATTGAAGCAGTGAGCAACACTAGGCTATTACTTCAATAATATTCACTCAGAAAGTGAGTGTACTTTTATGAAAATGGGACTCCATTCAGAGGCATGTGATAAGCACCCATATTTATGTGCTTCAGATTGAGAAACTTGGATTAGGTAATCATAGAATCAACTGCAATCTCTTTTTCATATTTTATTGTTTTCAGTTACTGCAGAATGCTTTTCTACCAGAAAAGTTGATTATTTCAAAAAGGGATAAACACTATGTCTATATTTGAACAGACCTCTCTAAATGAGCAGTCTGAAAATACATACACATAAAAATGGGTAAACAGATTGAAGTGTACCTATACAATAGAGCACTACTCAAAATGAACAGCAATGAACTGATACAGCACTGACTGATACCTTCACGGGGGAAAACTCAAAACTGCTGCATGTTAAGTGAAAGAAAACATACATAAAGAATACATACTGACCATATGACAGCATTACAGAACATAATAGAAATAGAATATCACGTATCAGTGCTTTCAAGACAGGGTTGGGGATAGAGCAGATCACAAAAAGGTCAACATTTTCATGGGAAAATATTCTTTACTTTGACTGTGGTTATAACATTATTTACACCAAAATTAGGGGAAAGTTCAATTGATCCCAAATACAGCATTTTCAAAGCATGGTGGAATTCAGTTTGTGAGGTGTCAGTTCATGGTCAGTTGGCTCGGTGTTTTAGACTAGGGGTATATGGGACCATAAAAAGCAGCCTGATTTCTGGCTGAGCTAGGTTTAAAACCCCAGAGACCCTGCAGATAACTCTACAAGGGATGGTAGGCTTTTTGCCACACTCCTGGAAACTAGATCTCAGCTGTCCATAATTCTGTGGCCATCAGTCACATAAGGACAATGCTCCAAGCCCCTCTACAGGTTGAGGACATGACCACAGACCATACAGCTTCAAGACAGATCTCTATTTTAAATGAGGTACCAAAAGGCCTGAAAGGGCTTAGCCAATTACGCTGTCCTTCCCAGACACTCCTCCCTGCAAAAGGTATTTAACCTCAGCCCCATCCTGAGAAAGTGGAGTATGGTTTTACCCATCACAACTCTCCACCATGACAATAAATGCCTTAAAACCATGTACTGTCTCTGCTCATCGGGATCCACTGTGGGGAGCAATGGAGCAGGTCTTCTTCTAAAGAGCTGCATCTAGCCTCCCACAGAATGCCTCTCTGCATTCCAAGCCAAGGTCTCTACCAAGCAAAGCTGCCTGCTGAGCTGCTAGCTGAGCAAGCCAAGAACTCTCTCCTCCCTGCAGGACCCACCCTGAGCTCTCCTCCCCACTTCCCCTTCTGCCCTGGGCTAGATTCAGCCTGTGGGCTCCCACTCTGGTCTTAGTTCTTGCGCAGCATCCAGCAGCATCTGGAGTGCCCAAGAGTCCGAGCCTGGGAACCTCAGACTGTGCTTCCCCATCTCCAGAGCGGGTTCCCAGGTTTTTCATAGCCCAACACCCACCACGTGCTGGAGTGGAGTAAGCAGAGTCAAAATTCCCTAGTCTTGCCACCCCAGCTGCCCAAGCCCTGGGCTGGACTTGGGCCACCCTTTAACCCACAGGGGTGCAGCAGTACACCATAATCAGAGTGTGCTACTCACAATGTAGAGTCCAGACACAGTAAGGTGCCAAAGTAAATACCCTGTAAGGTCATGTGTCCCATGACCTATCTTCCTTCCAAATACACTCTACATTCAATAGCACCAACCTGAGGACCAATATTTTAATGCATGAGCTCTGAGGGACATCCTGCATTCAAACTACAATGATGTATGTTTTTACATGGAAAAGGTACTTTTTATTATTTTTGTAAACTCTTGGTCAAATACACTGTGTAGATTTTTTTGAAAATTGTATTAAACAGCATGTCTAGTGTACCTAACAAGCCAAGGCTATACCAAGGCTGACGCCCTTTAAAAGTTGATCAACTCAGATCACTAACACTGAACCATGTGGAGACTACAGAGATGAGTTATCAAAGAAGGAGAGAAAAGAAACAGGCTCACATTCACACAGAGAATGCACAACAGGAATACCAACTGAGCAGCAGCAGTGATAACAAATGGAATTCCTGGGAAACAGGAAGCTAACCTGTCTGGAGACACACATTGTCATCCTCTGTATTGTGAGTGCTCCATCCTGAGAATCTCTGACAGACTCTTTCCAAAGCCTTCCTCCTCCCCTTCTTTCACTGTGCTTACTATTCATTCCTGTAACAAATACTTACCACAGGGTACCTTTACCGTTTTTATGTCTGTGTGTCGGGACAGTCTCACTCTATTTCCCATTAGCCATAGAAAGATAGCAAGAAAAAGAATGCATACACAAACAGGCAAACAATAATTGTTTAACAATAGAAACCAATAATGAATGGATTTACACAGGTTTCCTAAGAGTCTATTTCACAATTCAACAATGAGGCAAGGAAATTATGTCAAGAGTTCTCCGGAGGAAGAGAACTGGTAGAATGAATGTGTGCGTGTGTGCACGCGCGTGTGTTTGTGGGATTTATAAAGTAGCTTACAGACTCATGTCTGGCCTGTCCAACAATCACTATGTCCTGATAGAAAGGCTAAGAATTCAGTAGTTGTTCATTCTGTGAGACAGGATATCGCAGTCTACATGGGAACCTAAAAGTAGGTTCTAATCACAGTGAAGGAACACCTTAGCAATAGCACGGATGAACTTACCAATGAGAGTGAGGGTAAGCAGGCAAAATTAGAAAGCTTCCTTTTTTATGTCCTTTTATATGGGCAGAGACTAGCAGTTGTAGCCTAGATTTAGGGAGGGTCATCCTCTCTCAAATGATCCAATCAAGGATCTCTCTCAAGCTGACTACCATGATTAGTCATAATTGAAAAAGATTCTATGGTTTAAGTTATTTTGCATCACAGACCTTCCTCTCTGCCTTGAATAATCTAAAACTCACAAAGGCTAAATGAATGATAAGTTTCCTCCTGGTACAATCACAGCCAGTGACATTTGTGGTGATATCTTTTAAGATGTTTGTATCCCATATGCCATAAGAATAGACAGAAGCATCCTGAGTCATCCTAGTAGGAAACTTAAGAATTGAGTCATGACATGATATTGTCCTAAAAACACTAGAGATCAGGTGGGGGTGGGATGAAATAAATCATCAGGAGAAGTAAGTATGACAAACTCTTCTGTGTTCTGAGACACTAACTTCAAGTACAAGCAGCAAATCCTACACAGGTGCCCTTCTGTAATTTTTTTCCATTGCTTTAATCTCCCTCTCCCCAAGATACTTAAATTTCATGCACACAACTTTGCGGCAACTTGATTGTTGATAAATGGCTCTAAGCATCAGCAAAATTCTGGATGTTGCAACATGGGCAATTAATCTCTACTCCACTGTTACTGTGTGTCAGACTTTTTCCTAAACACTTTTCATTCAGTACCTCAACTACTTATGATACAGAGATTTTACATAAGACATCCTTGTGTCCACTTCAACTACAAGAAAACCAAGGATCAAAGGACACAGGCAAAGTGTATTCCTCTGTCATAGATCAGCCTGAGTTTCTAAACTACCAAGGGCAAATGAGGACTATGATTTACTCTCAGGCTCTAATTTCCACTCTTCATCCCTAGGTCAATGTTACATACAGGGGAAAGTTGTCTATAAGGCATTTGTCTGTGTGCAGAGCCCTGCAGGTGGAGGGGCCCTCAAGGAAAGCCAGGGGAGACCTGGACAGATCTTGAGCTCTCCGACTTCAAGTCATGTGTGTGATCATCAGTTTTTGAGGCCACATGGGCTTTGTTAACAGTGATACTACTGACATGTGGTCACTGACCTAAGATATGCCAACTGCTTAAGTAGCTTTCCACAAATTGGAAGACTTTGAGCTACTTCAAACGAGTTGAAAATATCAAGCTTTTATTATCAAGCCTTTATTCAGATCTGCACAGTTGTCAAATGAGTGATCTTAGATTTAAAAACGCAAAACTCCACCTTCAGAAAAATAAGGCACTATCATTTCCTTTTAAGAACTGTGGGCATTCATGGGCAGGAGACGGATAGTGCACTGTACCCTAACATGCTTTTAATCCCCTTTCTCTTTCTTACCTATCACCTCTTGATCCTATAAATCCTCTAGAACACTGTTCTCACAGCATATTAGGGGCTCTTGCCTCCTTACATCTGCCATCTTGGGAATGAGCTATTTTTCTTGCTCTAAATTGATCATTTTAGTGATTAAATAATAGGCAAATCAGGCCTCACTCGGTGATAAGTGTTAGAGGGGCCAGGCATTCAGTTCCAACATTCATGCCACCTTCTGTCTCTGTCTCTCCTCATCCTGACCTAGTACGACACACCTTTATTAGTCACCAAGAATGATTTCCTCCTGTCTACCTTGAGAAAGAAGTCTGCATCTTACCCAAGCTAAACTGCCTTCTAAGACCACATTGTAAATGTCTCTTTTCAAGGGTCAAAATGCAGTGAGTGGAGGACACTGAGCAGGCAAGAGTCCACATTAGTCCCTCTCTACTTGGTGCTTCTCTATCTAATCTCTCACTTTCACTAAGAAACTCAGACTGCACAGTATATACCTACACACACGTGCATATTTATTTGGTGTGTTGGTGACTGCTTCAAGTATATGAGTTCAAAACTTCATACAATGGTCTTGAACTCACTACGTAGCAGTGGATGTCCTTGAATTTCTGGTTCTTCTGCCTCTGGCTGCTGAGTGATGGGATCACAGACCATAGGGACTATATCACCATGCCCAAGGGATCAAATCCAGAGCTTTATGCATACTAGACAAGCATCCCTAGCCCTCAAAAAAAATGCTTTTATAATTAAATTCAGATAGTAATATTTTAAAAACACACAGTAAGTCCAAATGGTATAATTTTTATTAGGCAACGGTCTCCCAAAGAAGAATTGCAGAGAGCTTTCTCAATTTTGTTAAAAATTAATCAGTTACCATGTCTTTCCACATTGCCTCACTTGATGGCAATACCTTTGCTGACATTGGGGAGCAACTAGGCAACATGAGCATGTGTGGTTTTATTTTTGGGCTGTAGTGTAGTTATAAAATCTCTCCTGAATTCTGGCTATTGAACTGAGTGCAATAAGAACAAAAGAGGATTATATATTAGCTTTATTCTTGAATAGCTTGGAAGATAAACTGCACTCATATGACACATATCTAAATGCCTTTGGGGCAGTTACAAAGCCTGCACCCACCCCCACCTCCGCCATCAAGGAATAGAAACTCCTAAGATCCAAATCTAGCTGTCAAGAGCTGATAAAGGGGTAAGACTCATTTGCAAAATGAGGAGTGACAAGCACATCATTAGACATGGTTCTCATGGGAATTCTAAGAAAGGCTGGTGATGCTGCCCCTGGTGACATAACTGTTGGTGACTACGCAAATGAGGTCACATGAGAATACAGGGTCCTCTAGAAAACCTGTAAGTGCAGTGTGGAATTCTTTCTTACCTGAATTGACAAGCTGTTGTTCCATCACCCCGCAACCAAGGACTTCAAGCCATTCTCCACGAAAGTTGATCTCCATCTCGAAGGAAGGGTGGGTAAAGGGAAAGTAGCAGTCTACCCAGCGGACCTCCAGCCCTGCAGAGGACCAAAGGAAAAGCATACCAAGTCGGAAGACAGGATACCCTCATTTAAATCACACTTGCCTTCCAGCTGATGACATCAATTACACAATCTGAATAAAACAAACAGCAAGGGCGGTGGTGGTGGTGGCGCACGCCTTTAATCCCAGCACTTGGGAGGCAGAGGCAGGCGGATCTCTGAGTTCGAGGCCAGCCTGGTCTACAGAGTGAGTTCCAGGACAGCCAGGGCTACAGAGAAACCCTGTCTCGAAAAACCAAAAAAAAAAAAAAACAAACAGCAAACAAACTAATTTGCGATAAGTTGGGACAAGACAATAAATCTAAAAACTTTGGAGAAACTGGATTTATCTTATTAAAAACAAAAAGAAAAAAAGCCTTATGCCATTTTCAGAACCCTCTAAAAGCAAATCAATCCAAGACCATGAAAAAGTGTGTGATTCCAGTGGTTTCCATAAGTCACAGTGGCAGGGTAGAATTAAAGAAACTATGCTTTCACTGGACTGCTCTCCAAGTCTGCATATCAATGATGAAATGTATGTGAGTACACTGGTGTGTCTTCAGACACACCAGAAGATGGCATCAGATCCCATTAAAAATGGTTGTGAGCCACCATGCAGTTGTTGGAATTGAACTCAGGACCTCTGGAAGAACAGTGAGTGCTCTTAACCAATTAAGCCATCTGTCCAGCCCCCCTATCAACGATGAAATAACAATTCAAAGATGTCCTAAATTCTACAGCAAAAACCTAATGATGGTATGCTACTGATCTGTCCAGGGGCCTCACCATTCTCGGTAGATGTTGAAATTGTTGACTTGAAATCTATCATGCTGACACCAGCTCAGTGTCCTCACTAAGCCCAGAGCACCCACACCCATTCTGGGCTGCTAAACTCACCAGCACTTTTCATAGTGTGCCTTCTAATCCCAAGCTTTGTCTGGCATAATATTGTCTTTTTCATCTATAGGCAAGTAGATTCAATGTACTCCCTTTACACCTTCCTCAAATTACATCTGGCCCCAGTGTACCAACTTTCACTATTCCCAATGCTGGATTAGTTACTGTAGAACTGTTCTCTGGCTAACATCTGCAAAGCATCAAATCATTGACTTCAGAGATCCCCTGTGTTTTCACAAACCACAATGTCGAACTCACAAAAATGGGACAGCTTTCATTCTCTGTTAAGAGCTAACATTTTAATAAAACAAAGTCTTTCAAATTTAAGCAAAATATTTTGAAATACAAATATTTTTCTCCAGTAAATGGAAAATACATTTAAATATCAACAAACAAAAAGTAATACCTACAAAATGTCAAAATTGATCTCCAATAAGCCATCAGAAATATGGTACTTTTGAGCAATGAGCTCATTATTTAGCAAAGAAAAAAATTAATGAACTCAAAACAATAATGGCTGAGACAGACAGATGTGGTAGATTGAATACGCTCAGTCCATGGGAACTGGCACTATTTAGGAAGTGCGGTCTTGTTGGAGGAAGTGTGTCACTGTGTAAGCAGACTGTGAGGTCTCCTCCTATGCTCAGTGCAAATGAGAACATACTCCTGGCGACCTGCAAAAGATAAGTCCCATGCTGCCTTAAGATCAAGATGGAAAACTGTTGTTGTTGTTGTTGTTGTTGTTGTTGTTGTTACTGTTGTTGTTGTTGTTTCAAGACAGGGTTTCTCTGGATAGCCTTGGCTGTCCTGGAACTCACTGTGTAGACAAGGCTGGTCTCGAACTCAGAAATCGACCTGCCTCTGCCTTCCAAGTGCTGGGATTGAAGGTGTGTGCCACCACAGCCCGGCTTGATGTAGAACTCTTTATGCCTGCCTGGATGCTGTCACTCTTCCTACAATGATGATAATGGACTGAACCTCTGACACTGTAAGCCAGCCACAATTAAATGTTGTCCTTATAAGAGTTGCCTTGGTCATGCTGTCTCTCCACAGCAATAAAACCACAAATAAGACAGCAGAGGTGACCTGGAAGTTGAGTGGCTTGATAACCCTATCAGGAACATATATGACACGTAAGTCATCAGAGTACCTGTCCATCCCTGGAATGGTCCAACTCCACAGAAAGCAGCCCCCACGGTAAGCTTAAGGCACTCAGTCTTCTTGCTCAAGACTATCTGACTTGAACCTAGCCGTACTAGTGACTCCTTCCATTCTTTGAGCACTCACTAACTTCTACAGTCCTGTTTCACAGAGAAGAAAGACCCAAACAGAGAAAGTCTACCTTGCCCAAAGTCACAAAACTAAGGCAGGTGACTGAGCCAATCTTCAGGACTCCTCTACTCTAAATCCCTAGCCTTGATAGTTTAAACAATTCTCTGAATATCAATCAAAACTTAAGACAGAAGCCAGCAGTGATGCCATGGGACTATAATCCCAGCACGTGGGAGGCAAAGGCAGAATTGTCCACAAGTTTGAGGCCAGCCGGGTAAATAAAATAAATTTCAGGTTAACTAAGGCTATATAGTGAAACCCTGTTTCAAAACAATAATGATAAAATCACATGGAAGCAAAATTATGAGACATGATGTCTTCTCTATGAAAGTAGCATTTTCTCTTTCTTCCGTTCAACTTAAAATTGCTTTTTCTAGTTACCTGCTGTCTACTGTGCTGAGTAATTTTTGTTTACAGTGATAATTTATTTCTTCTTCATATATATACATATATATATATACATACATATGTATATATATATGTATATATATATAAACAAAAACACATTAAACTATACATGGTAAAAAGTACCTAATCTGACAGGTATTGATAGATGTACACATTCATGAATTAGTAACTACATTCAAGTTAAAGGCAAAAACAGAAATACAGACATACACGGGCAATCCCAGATACCCAGGAGACTAAGGAGGTAGATGGCAAGTTCTAAACCAGTATGGGCAACTTAGCAAGAACCTGTTACAGATTAACCTTTTTTAAATGCCTGGGATGTAGAAAACTGGAAGAGTGTTTAGCTAATATGTGACAGGCCCTGGGTTCAAACCCAGTATTGCAAAATAATAATAACATTAATAAGATATACCCTGATCCCCACATCCTGAACAACCTTTTCTGTCACTTCCATGGTAATTGTACCCCCACCCAAGCCTTCTTTGTATTCTTTTGTTGTGTTGGTCAATCTAAAATTTGTCTATATTGCTGCATGTAGCAATAGACACTCGTTTCTAGTGCTGCATAGATACAGCCAGTCGCTCTAATGGAGTAGTAACGTTTCACTGAGGGGCACTGGCAAAAGGCCTGCAAATGCCCTGCTAAGGCCAGAACAGCTAAAGAGAAGCTCTCTGTGGCAGCAGCTGCTAATCTGCAGCTGTACTCACAGGTCTGTGTAAACCTGGCCAAATGTCCCTTGGGAAAGCCCAACAACCCCCTAGAAATATTTCCTCAAGCTTCCTTCAACAGAAAGGAAGCAAACTGCTGGACAATAAAGCCTGCCTAGAGCAAACCACACCTGAGCAGGAAAGCCAGCCAAAGTTTTCCAAAGCCCACAAGCATGAATGCTATACTCTGAATAGCAGAGCCTGTGGAGTGCAATCAAAACTTCAGAAGACATAGATGGGCCACAGGTATATCTACTGAGCAGGTAGTTTTGAATACATGCACTACCTCAGATCTTCCAAATGCCCCACTGACCTTGCAGAGGATGCTGAACCCTCAAGTCTACACACCTTCCTGGTTGCTTCTCTACCTTCTTTACAGAAGCAAAGGCTCAGATCTTCCAAAGCCCTCTTTTGAGCAGGCTGTGGTTCGATTTCAATCCTAAGCAGTGATTATAATGTTGTAATGATAATTAGTTAATGTATAATATTGGCAAAAATGCCATATTCTCTTATATATTTGAACAATTTAAACTTCTTGCCTTGACATATGAACAGTGGTTATTTTTGAATCACTATTAACAGAATCATTTATGAAAAGCCTAAGATATTAGCACTAAAGCATATTTTCTTTGTGGTTTTTGACAAATGCTTTCAAGATGATTTGCTAAGCAATTTATTGAGTGCTTTAGTAGTACCACCTAAATATGTTTTTTTCTTTGCTTTTGCGCATGACATCAAAAGTCCTGCATTAACTGCAGTTTTAAATGCACCTTAGCAAGCTTCCTATATTAACAATATAATATTAACAACTAGCTAAAATTATGGTTTATTACATATGTCAAGTATCAAAAATAAAACATCCACTGAAAATAACATATTTAGGACTAAGCATGTCCAAATCACACAGATGTAATAGTCAACAGGTTCCTGAGGTACTTGAAAGAACTTAAACTATATCTTAAATAGCTACTGCAAAAATCATGCCCCAGTTATTTTTTTTCCTTCCTTCTGTCTTTTCTCTTAGCAAAGGGGCATCATAATTTACATTTATAAATAAGGCACAGAGATTTTCAAATCATCTTCAGACCTCTGTGCATAGGTACAGTTATCTAAAAACCACCCCTGATCTTTCAGCCCAGGGTCAATAGAGAAAGACTATTTCATAATAAATGCAGACTTGAGTTCAAACTCCTAATTTCAAAGGTAAGTTAATTTACCCTTGTGTGTCAAGCTGTCATCTCTCCAAGTTGTGTGAAGACAACTATTTTATTGTTGTTGTCTTATGCATAGGTCTTGAAAAGAGACACCATAGGAGGCCTAGTTCTCTCAGGATCCAAGATCCTCTGATGAGGTGTAGACACAGACTACAGAGAAGAACCCTTGAGGTGGGTACCTATGGAAATATAAACTGAAATCCTCTTGGCCAGGGAGGCCAGCCAATGGGAAAAGGTCCATGAGTACTCCAGCTCTTTTTCACCTCTGAAGGCCACACACATTCCCTACACTGCACCAGGAAACAGGGAATGCAGAATGGCTACTCCACAAGCCACCCACGTACCAGCCTCCCAACTGCTACACTCTTGGCAAGGCCAACTAGAGACACGATGCACGCGTGAGTGGGATACTTTCCATCTTCCTTTAACTCCCATGAAAAGTTGGAGTTTCTAGCACTTTGATGCACGCTGTGAGTATCAGTACAATGGTCTTTACATTTCATATTCCTATTACCTCCACAATAGATCCCATGCTTAATAAATAATCACATCCAACTTCCCTGAGTAAAGACTAAACAGATTCTCTGGCTGGCTCCTAGACCCATCATATCCACAAGCAGTACAATCTAAATGTGAAGACAACCCAAACCAGAGCCTATAGCAAGGGTTTTCCAGATTCCCCCAAGGCCACCCTCCACTGGAGTAAATAATTTTTAAAGCTGACTAAACATATGCCATTAATTTCTGTTTATGGCATTAATTTTCCAATAGGTCTTTGTTCAGTGGGTACCAGGTATACAGAGTTAAAAGCCGCAATTAAAAGCAGTGGCTTGGACTGGTGAGATTGCTCAGTGGGTAAGAGCACCAACTGCTTTTCCAAAGGTCCTGAATTCAAATCCCAGCAACCACATGGTGGCTCACAACCACCCGTAGTGAGATCTGACACCCTTCTCTGGTGTATCTGAAGACAGCTACAGTGTATTTATATATAACAATATATAAATCTTTGGGCTGGAGCAAGCAGGGACTGAGTGAGCAGGGCTGGTCGGAGGCAGCAGAGGTCCTAAAAGTCAAATCCCAACAACCAGAAGAAGGCTTACAACTATCTGTACAGCTACAGTCTATACTCATATACATTAAATAAATAAATAAATCTTAAAAAAAGAAAAAGCAGTGGCTCTGGTTGCTTTCTGAATACATGTGGCAGGCATCTACCAGAGTAAATGAAGATGGAGAGAAGAAAGAACATATACTCTGGCTGGAAATAAGTTCCTAATAAGTGGTACTGGGTTGGCAAAATGGCCCAGCAGATAGAGACATTGGTCACCAAGCCCAATGACCTGAGTTTGATCCTCGGGACCTCCATAATGGAAGAAGATAATTCTCTTTCAAGTTGTCCTCTGACCTGCATATATGCACCATGACAGATACACACACATCCAAATAAATAAATAAATGTAATAAAAACATATTTTAAAAATTGACAGTATGCTACAAAACTACATTGTAGCCAGGGAAAATAGCTCAGCCCCGCTGGCAAAGGTTCCTGGCAACCGTTTCCCTTGCTTCACAGGAATTCCAGTCCTTGACCAGAGCGCGCAGGCCATGCCTTTCAGACCTCTCAGCAATGTACTATTTTTACAACTTTCTTGTTTTAAAAGAATCTTTTTTGTAGGGACGGGAGTTACATAATACATTGACAGAGTTCAAAATCAAAACACTCTAGCAGGATAAATCTAACTACATAGCAGGCCTTCAATGGGGCGCCTCCCCTACATCTCTGTCTCTGTCTCTTTTGCTCTCCTGAATCCTTACAATAAACTTACAATTTCTTTAAACTGCCAGTGTAAGCAAATACAAATATGCATTTCTACTTTCCTTGTTTCCTTAGATATAAAAATAGAATCCAAACCAGACCACTCACACATGCTGTCTACACCCATATGTCTGAGGCCTCTCTGCATGAAGACAGAGTGCTCACTCATCTCCTTCCTCATTCATCCAAAGTACTGCACATGACTATCCAGTGTTCACAGAAGCCCCTGACTGATATGTGCTTAGCACATAGATGAAGTCAAGCAATGCTATAACAAAACACCCTCCTGGGCCCAAGAGCAAGTACTTCTACAACTGGAATAAACATTGCCGAGTTGGCCTCTACAGATGCTACATAATATCTTAGACTAACATTATCTCAAAGCTTTTCACAGAAGCCTAGATATACAACTAATTAACAATGGTGTAAACTGGAGTTCTGGACCCATATGAAGATCCCAGGAGCTGCTAATAAAAAGACCACCTGCATGATCTATCTGAGGCAAGTGATACAGCCAGTGTGCACAGGATGCACAGGTTCCTGCTGCCTTCTCAGTTATCTCCATGCAGCCCTTGTCTCTCCCCTAGAAAAGGAAGAATATCTTCCAGAATTAGCAAATGTGTTGCTAGAGGTTATGAGGAAGAGGAGGAACATTTAAACTCTGAAGCATCCTTGAGGAAATAAGAGTGTAAATTCCATTTCCAAAGCAACAAAAACTCATCCATGACATAGTCTTCATGGCCACCTAGGGCATCATAAACCTGCCAATTTCCCCACTGTAGCTATTTGGTATATCACGTACATCATCCACATCCTCATAGCCACTTGCTAGGGAGTCCACTACTGCAGACTGCTAAGTGGAACAAAGTCATTCCTCACAAAGCCAAGGCAAACCACCATGTCATAAAGTCCTTTTGTGGAGATCTCTCCAAGCACACACAAAATGCTAGTGGTGTGTAGGCCACTGCTGTAGCATTTTCTCTGTCCAATCACATTAGGGCAGTGACAGGCCTGTGACTGGACAGGAACAGAGAGGTAGAGCTAGAGTTGGAGGAGGAAAAAGGTTAGAGGAGCAGGCAGGAGGAAGGTCAGGATCATGGAGATAGAGGATGAGGACAAGCCTGACCTCATGAGGTTATACAACCAAGCAAAGGTTTTTACAAAATAGATTAATTGGGTTAGAATATTGTCTTTATTATTTGGTTCTGAAATTATTGTATTGGCATTTTGTAAATTGTGATTTTATTATTATATAAACCTGATTGGATATTAAGGCCTTAAGAGTCATGCTTTACTTATCGAGTCCTAGGTGCTATTGAGATGAATGATTGTGGGGGTGTGTAAAGAGTTGCATGCAAGCAAGATGTAGCTTGCTGGAAGAAAATAACAACCCGCCAGAGCTTAGTAATGAGGCTGAAGGATACCGGCTCAAAAAACGTAGCCCAGCGGGAAAGTGAGTTTGCGGGGTGGATTCTTTTTATATAATTCCCGCAACAGTGACCTTCTGCTAATACATGTACAGAACAAGAGAAAAACTAAAAAGGCTAGCAACTCCCCACTACTTGTGATCGAGTGGCTGATCACACCACTGAAGTCTCCCTTGTGTTGGCAAGCAATGTTAAGGGAATTATCCTGGGTGCCCTCTTCCTAGGATCCCTTTAGATTAGAGCTAGGTTCTTTAAGGTAGATTCATTTCTCCAACTCACCATGAAGAGAGAAATGGCCACCAGCATTTTGAATACTGAGAATGTAGTCAGAGGTGCTAGGACAAGTGACTCACTCTACGTGGCTGTTTATTAAACTGCACCCTACTTTGAAGTAAAGTCCCTCTGCTCCTCCACAATGCATGGTAAAAGAAAACACACTCACTCCAGAATGTAAATCTGATCAAAAGATGACTGATGAGCACCATGTCTGCTGAGAGCTGTCACATACCTATCAGATCCTAGCTATACTCTATGTATTCCTTACCAACTTGGTATCTCAACTCATCTAAATGATAGTTTTATGACAGTTTATTAAGGAAGGCATGCACAGGGCCTGGCCACTAGCAGGCTCCATAGGTGGTTTTAATTGAAGGCAATGGAAGTAAGGTCCTAGAGTCCTGCACATCCTTACAAACTATGAAGTGAACACTTCTAAGGTGTGTCCCGAAGGTAAATGGCATTTGTTGTCCAAATTGTACATATTAGGTACTGTGTATGTATTTGACATGTCTTCTCTCATGTACTGGTATACTCTATCAGGCTAGCAACCACCAAACACACCAATTATTAGTACCCTTTTACAGGTGAAGGAAATGGAGTTCATACTGCTATGGAGTTAAGCTTCCAGGCCAAGATTACCACTGAGTATGTTAGACAATAGCCACCCATGCTGCTTTCCACTAGAGCAGAAAGAAAAATATAATAATAAATGAGGTTAGCTCAGTTCCTATCCAAAGGGCACTTACAAGGCCAAGATTGTAGTGTGGGTCCTTGTTCTAACTATCACAAAAGAATAACAAAAATGGAGGGGAAAGAAGGCATAAGCTAAGAGACAAGAGAAACATCTCCAAGGGTGAGAAACAGAAGAGAAACTACACACACTGAGGTCAGGCAGATGGAGCTCCTCTGGACTCCAGGCCCATAACTGGGAAGCTCTATGAGCCTGGTATCTGCAGATATCACACCCCTAGCTTGGAACTCAGTGGGGAGTGCTAAAGGCTTCCTCAGAGACAATGACAGGGTGAACTCTATTCTATGATGGTACAGAAAGGATGAAGAAAACAACCACCCAAACACAGTCTGGGGCTATGGCTCTGAAGAGCTAGAAGATCAGACAAGGTGAGACACTGGAAAACATGTAAGTACTATGTAAACCATCATTAAGGAATTGTTTAGGGACTAAAAACATGAAGAAAATGATTCTGCTCAAGGAATAATACCAAAAGAAAACATTTGTACATACAGAATACAGAAGCAAATTCTTACAAAAAATAATTTGACTCACAAAATGTTGGAGCCACAGGAACAGGACTCATGAACTGGAGGGCAAACCTGCACAGAACAATGCCATTCAAGCCCCCCGGGGTATCAAGGAAGCAGGAACACATATCTGTGAGAAAGGAGACTTAATTCCATGAAGAAAGAAGGCAGGAATGACACAGCAATCTCCCTGAGTTAAAGAGACAAAGCTGGAAGTCTGGACAACTTATGGTGGCTGGAATGCATGGGACAGAGTGAGAGGAAAGAGGAGACTGTGCATGCTCTGTAGCTCTACAAAGGGCCACCCTCTGTGAAATGCTAACTACTTCCTAAATCTATATATATACATACATATACTGATATGCCACCTGGGGCAGAAATTGAGACTCACCAGCAATAGCTGGGAATGATGCTCCCACGGGACCAAGAATAGTTCAGGTTCCTGGAAGCCAAATGGAAAGACTCACAATGCACTGGTTATCTATCTATCATAGGGCTCAGAAAGTCCCTGCTTCAGTACTGGAGAAAAACAGTCACATTCTAAACGCTATTCCAGTGCTGCCCAAGAAAGAGTAAAATAAAGATCATAAATGGATTAAAGTATTTCGGAGTAATTCCAAAACTGGGATTAAAACACAGTGAAATAAGCATGGCTAGTGTTGCATAAATAATCACCAGGTATTCAAATAAGAAAAATAAGTAGATAAAAATCAATAGCAACTGACCAAAAAAATGACAAATGACAGAACTAGAAAACAAAAACATTAAACCAGATGTTATAGTGATATTCAATATGTGTAAAAGTTTAAGCAAAGACTGTATATATTAAGTAGACACTTGGAAGATATTTAAGAAGATTCTTATCACATTATGAATCTGATTTTTTAAAAAAATACAGGACAGGATAAGTAGCAAAGTTGATCTCTCAGAATAAAAGAGGTAAATGTGAAGATAAGGCAACAGGATATAAACAATGAAAGTGAAGAGGAAGGAGAAATTCCAAATAATGATGTACTTTTAACTACATTCCCAAAAGAGAGGAAGTGATAGAAAATATCTGAATGCTGCAGATTCTCATGGTAATGTCCTATGCACATTTAGCACTGTTCTGGCATAATGCCCAGCAGTTCTCATCTCCTCTGCCTAGCGACCCCAAGCCTCAGAAAGGCGAAACATATTAGACATTTTTTACTGTAAAATATATCCTGCTATGGACTAGAGCCAAGCTACAATGAGCATACTCAAGTAAACACTATGTAGTAGTGCAAAGAATGATGTTACTTCACTGTCAGGGAATACTCTGAAAACTACTATAATGGTAAAAATGAGAAACCCATCATCATAGGCCACTGGTTCTCAACCTGTGGGTTACAATCCCTTTAGGGTCGTACATCAAATATCTTGTACATCAGATATTTGCATTACAGTTCATAAGAGTATCAATTACAATTATGAAGTAGCAACAAAACTAATTTTATGGTTGGGGTCACCATAAGACTAGGATCTGCATTAAAGGCTTGCAGCACTAGTTAAGTAGAGAACAACTACCATAGACTCATGTGTTCAGACCCTTGCTGTCTCGTTGGGAGCACAGTTTGGGGAGGTTATTGAATCTTTAGAGGGTTCTTCTGAAGAATGTGCATCACTGAGGGCAGAGTTTGAATGTTTATAGCCTCACACACTTTCCTATTCTTGCTCCTCATACCCCATATGCAGCTGGGAAGTGATCTCTGGGCTTCCTGCTCCTGCCACCACGCCTCCCTGCCATCCTGTACATCTAGGCCTCTTGAACCATGAATCAAAATAAATTCTTCCTTGAGTTGCTTTGGGTCAGACTACGTTATCACAGAAACAGAAAAGTAAGAAAACAGCTGTCTTCCAATGAGACCATAATAGCAGGAAAACAGCAGGTTTAAAAGACCATTAGCATGAAGTGCTTAAAGTATTTTACACTAAATTCAATTTTAGGAAGAATGTAGAACATTTACAAACCTAATAGTTTCAATCACTTTCAATTCATTTTCATTAACAGGGATTTATGGATAGAGAGAAACAAAACAAAATGTTCAAGGCATGTTGCCTTTATTCCCATTACCTCGTAATCTCACTCTGGACTGGGCCACTGTTCACAGCACGGAGCCCTAGAAGGCTTTGGTTGAATGTGAGCATATATTGGTCCCTATGCAGGTCTAACTAGCAAGGAGGTTATCTGAGGGGAATCAGCACCTGTGGAGGGCAACATGATGGGGAGGAAATTAAATAAGAGGGAGAACATGAGCTGCTGTCAGGCTTGCACTTGCAGAGGTAGGGATCACCATCAGAACAGCACCATGAAGATACTCTGCCACTCAGGCTCTGGACATGGGAAGGGATGCCCTTTGGCAAGGGGGCTCCTGGCAGCTAAGGTCCTCTCCTGCTGGCTGAACCCTCCTTGTACATCAGGAAGGGGATCCTTGTGGATGTGTTTCAAACAGCAACACCAGCAGAGAGGCTCTCTCGTGGAGACATCCCTGTCATGAGGACAGCACAGCCTGTCTTTCTCTCAACTTATTCTTCTAACCTGCACCATGGAAGACAGCACTGCTCTAATATGAACACCAGTGCAAGTCAGATAGTACTCTAGAAAAAGGCTGTTAACACCAAAAGATACAAAAAGAAATGAAAATTCTAGCAATCCTAAATCCCTATCTTAGATACTATTAAAGAAATGATTACCAAGCAGAGTTCAAACTATAAAGAACGCAGTGGCAATATGGAAAACAATAATCAATTCCACAAGCATAAAAATAGTCTAAAGCACTATTATATTTCTTTCTAATTCTAAAACCTCTCTTATAAAAGCCTTAGGATACTGGTACAATCGAAATGTTAGCAGAAAATAATAAAGCATATTTAGAGCCGGGAAAAGCTGAACCTAAAGCTGCTATAGTAAAAACAAGCTGCCACAGGACTGGACGTGTTCTCATTTTCAATTTTGCTTTTCAAATACAAAGCAATCCAATAACAACAAGTGAGGAGCCCAGGCCATATAAATAAATACAAAAGGAGTCTTGACAAGTATGTCTGTGCCCATTATTTAAATGTGGAAAGAGAGAAGTTTGGTTTTTTAGCGGTTCTTTGGTACACAAAATATTAATTGAATATAATATAGTTAATAGAGGCCTTGCATCAAGCTGGCCCAGAACAAGAGAGAGAGAAAAAAAGCCAGAGGGCAGACTGGAGAGAAAGGCTCAATTCAATAAGATTGTCTGACATTTTTACCATAGATTTCACTGTCTCTATCTCAGACATAATATTAAGATAACTAATATGTCTCATTTAAAACACACACACACACACACACACACACACACACACACCTCTTTTTAATCTCTCCTGAAAGATTCTTACTTATGTGGGCCCGGATAGCTTTGACCCTGCTGCTTCAGCTGCCCAAAATTGGGAACAATTAGACTGTGGATTGTTGAAATGGTTTATTTTTAATCCTTTCTAAACAGCTAACCTCTATATTAGGCTTCAAAGTCAGAATTCTTGGGCTACATCTGACAGCAAGATCTTCATGTGGTACTTGAGTTCATGTGGGATACAGTGAAAGAAACAATTCATTCAGTAGGTGCTCAATGTCAGGTTGACTGGGGAGACTCTGTGACCGCTGCCATCACTGACTGTCCTCTGGTCTCAATGCTACTCAGCATGATGGTACTGAAACAATTTACGAACAGTCTTCTATCTCTCCCTAGACTTCAGCTTACATGAATACTGTTCTCCAAGAAGACAGAGTATTTTTGTTTTTTTAGTTTAATTACATTCTATACCTCTGCAAAGCAGATCTAACAACCAAAAGTGTTTTTGAAGATATATAAAAACAGCAATACTGCCAGGGACAGTGGTTCATGTCTTTAATCTCAGGACTCCACAGGCAGAGGCAGGAAGATGTCTAAGTTATGCCTACATAATGAGTGTTGGGCCAATCAGAAACACACAATGAGATCCCATCTCAAAAACAAAACTAAACAAAAAAAATGGACAAAAATCCAGCAAAACTGATCTATTATAAAATCTGAATTAAAAAAGAACAAATCTACAAGAATTTAAAAATCAACAAACAAACAAATTCTGAAAATAAGACACTACTTCACTGCTGTTTCAAAATAGAAAATTCCTATATTTAGGCATCAGTATGTGTCCCATGTCAAGATAGGCATGATAATTAAAACAAATCAAAAATGTATTGCAGAAGTAGTTTTTAATAATGAAATTTTACCTCAATGCATGGTTTTGAAAGGTGTAGAAATACAAAAACAAAAACACATACAAAAAACCAAACCAAACAAACAAACAAACAAAATACCCACCAATATAAAGGCAAGTTCAAGACCAGATTCCCAGAAATGAAGACCATTGGTCAACATGGAATCTAGCACAGGGTATTCATCCATTCATTGATTTGAGTTCAGGCACCTCCTACAGGGCCTGGGAAGTGAAAAAACAACTTTTTTGGTTTTTTTATTAGACATTTTCTTTATTTAAAATATCTCCTTTCCCAGATTCCCCTCCAAAAGAAAAAAGAAAAAGAAAATAAAATAAGAATAAATAAATAAATAAATAAATAAATAAATAAACAAACAAACTAACTAACTAAAACAATCCCCTGTTCCCTCCCCTGTCCCCATGCTCATCACTCCACCCCTTCCTGCTTCCTGGCCCTGGCATTCCCCTACACTGGGGCATAGAACCGTCACAGGGCCAAGGGCCTCTCCTCCCATTGATGACCAACTTGGCTATCCTATGTTATACACATACTGCTGGAGCCATGAGTCCCGCCATGTGTACTCTTTGCTTGGAGTTTTAGTCCCTGGGAGCTCTGAGGGTAATAGTTAGTTCATATTGTTGTTCCTCCTAAGGGGCTGCAAACCTTTCAGCCCTTTGGGTCCTTTCTCTAGTTCCTTCATTGGGGACCCTGTACTCAGTCCAATGGATGGCTGTGGGCCTCTACTTCTGTATTTATCAGGCACTGGCAGAGCCTCTTAGGAGACAGCTATATCAGGCTCTGGTCAGCCAGCACTTGCTGATATCCACAATAGTGTCTGGATATGATGATTGAATATGGAAAGGATTCCCAGGTGGAGTAGTCTCTGGATTGTCCTTCCTTCAGTCTCTGCTCCACAGTTTGTCTCTGTAACTCCTTCCTTGGGTATTGTACCACATTTTCTGTATCCATTCCTCTGTTGAGGGACATCTGGGTTGTTTCCAGTTTCTGGCTATTATAAATAAGGCTGCTATGAACATAGTAGAGCATGTGTCCTTATTACATGTTGGAGCATCTTCTGGGGATATGCCCAGGAATGGTATAGCTGGGACCTCTGGTAGTACTATGTCCAATTTCCGGAGGAACCACCAAACTGATTTCCAGAATGGTTGTCCCACCAGCAATAAAGGAGTGTTCCTCTTTCTCCACAACCTCGCCAGCATCTGCTGTCACCTGAGTTTTTTATCCTAGCCATTCTGACTGGTGTGAGGTGGATAACTACACCAGGGTAAAAAAGGAACAGAAGTGATCTCCATGGAAATCTCAGCTTCCACTCAGCATTCCTTAGAGGGCACGGGGCTCATTGCTGGCCCCATTCCTTCCTCACTTTGCTTTCTGTCCTGTTGTAGTCCCAACCATCTTTGGAGTGTTCTGCACCTACATCTGCAGACTTCCTTATCATGTGTTCCCTTTTCCACACCATGGTTTGGCTATCTGGCACCTGCCCTGCTAATTCTCCCTCAACCTCTGCTGGCTATCCTCCACCAGGTACCTCCTGAGTACAGGATCCATCCTGGATGAAGCACCTCCTGAGTACCCATCGACACTTAATGTTGTCTTGGTAGAAGATAAAGACACCTGACTCCTTGAAAGCAGGAACTAGATCTAGATTATTCCATACTGTGATGTGTACAACCTAGCAGAAATCAAGTTCATAAAATCTCACAAACAGCAACTGCAATTATCTGTTTACAGAAATATGTAAAAACACCTGAAAAGGAGGGGAACATTTTGTATGTAAGATGACAAAAGAAAACCTGCAGATAAAAGCCTGGTGTACTATGTGAAGCTACAAGAGGCAGAAAATTTCCCCTTACCACTGGGATCCCCTCTTGCCTGCCCTAACTCTTAAGTATTTGAACAATATAATCTGTCTTCCCTATATCTCAGTATTAAGTAGATTATACAACTGCTAATATGGCCACAAATCTTTTATTTTGGAAGTAAAAAGGGTCTAGCTATAATAGGATTTTTGAAATAAACAACCTCGAACTAAAATCTGCTTCACATTAGATCATTTAATATGAAATGCTTCAAATCTGAAGACAGAAATAGAAAACAGCAATCATCCATTATTCTACTTTATCAAATCACAAGATTCTGTCATATTTTACTTCATACTTTTACAAAATAAAACATCACAAATATAGATGATTGCAGTTTCACACACCCTCCCGTTACTATTCATTACTTCCCAGAAACATGTATGTCTGATGCTGATGTGCAAATTTAAAATAATATATGCCTATATAAAGAATGTATAGTGCCTTCTTAGTGACTTCTTAAATGTTGTATGAATTATGCATCTGATGATATGGAAGTAAAGATACTCCTATAAGCCTTGTTAAAACAGAGCAGCGGAGCCTCACTTAATTACAGGAGTGATCTTAAACACAGGCTTTCCTTCATGCAAGGGGGAAGTCTGGAGGAATGAGAGTATCAGGGAAACCAGGTGAGGGAGCTCTGGGATCCAGCTGGGGATGGTGACTGTGGCTCCAACACCAGGAGGAACCAACCATATCCCCTCTCCCACCCCATGGAGGAAGATATGAAGGCAAGTAAACAAAGTGAGAGCTAAAATCTAAATAGTACTATTCTTCCTATAAAAATACACAGTTAATTTTTCCCCTAGTGACAGTAGTTATCAGTACATCAATGTATGATTGTGCCATGGGATACTCCACATTGAGAAGAATAGTGTCCATGGGATCTAAAACACACAGAAACAAAACCAAGCAAACCAGACACTTTCCATTGATGTCAGTAAATCCACCATCACTGTTCCTTCTCTAGCTAATTCCATTCTATAAAACTGCAAGTTGAAAGACCAGAAGGCTCCCTCCCTGCTCCCTATAACTAAGACAAAGCCAGTCAACAACAAAACCTTAAAAACAACCAGCCTCAATGATCTGTTACACAATGTGCAGTAGCTTTTGAACTATGAAGCCTTGAAACACAGAGATTTCGAAGTACCTACCATCTCCAAAAAGATGTGTCACAAGCCTAGTCAGTGCTTGTTTAAGGTCAAATTCCACAAGCTTCACAGCCTCCATGGTGTGTGTCTCTTGCTTATGAGCAGAGCGAGAACTTTCCTCAAAGAGCTGCAAGCTTTCTCCATCCTTTACGCCAGCAAATAACTGTAAACCAAAAGCAATAAAGAAAAGTGTAAAATAGGGTCCTGGTCAGTCTCTATCAAACAGCATAGAAATTCTGTTAAAATTAATCATTACTTCAGTTACAATGTGGGAATAAGAATTATAACTTAACAATGAATATCAAAAAATTAAATTAAATTTTAAAAGAAGTTTTATAGTTAATATGAACATTGAAATTTATGGCATTTTGTACTAATGTTGGGACAAGCTCTGAGCTACCCAGGGAGGAGGGACTCTGGGAATTAAAACTGATTCCTGGATTTTCGATGATCTGTTTTATATTTGCCTGAATTTATACTCATCCTTACAGGAGATACTATCCAATTTTAATGGAAAGGCCAAGCTTTGGAGTCTAAAAGGGTTTCTCTCAGGGTCCCACAGGAACTCCCCAATATGAGCTAAGATTAAGTAAGAAAGTACAGCTTAAGAATTAAATCCTATAAAGTCTATAAAGGCAGGAGGCCTGCTAGAGTTCTCATACATTATTTCTAAAAACCTGTTTCAGGGTTTTGCACATATTTCTGTACTTATTATATGTGAAAGCATGGACAAATTACATGAGAGCTATGATGTATCAGCTCATATTACATATGATAAGATCACGCTGAATTCATAGGTTTTTATGGGAAGTAATATATGAAAATACAGAATACATGGCACAGTCCAACAACTAAATAAAATTTTCTTAGCATCATCACTAACCACAGGTGTCATTAATCATATACTATTTTCCCAACAAAATCAAGTATCAGAGCTGATGAGATGGTTCAGTCGGTAAGTGCTTGAGACATAATCATGAGGACCTCAATGCAATCCTAGATGCCACATTCGAAACCAGGCACAGTGACATATATCTGTGATCACAGGCTGGGGAAGCAGAAAAAGGAAGATCCCAGGAGATCAAGCGAACTAAAGCAGGAAATGCCAAGTTCAGTGAAAGATCCTGTCTCAAAAGACAAGTGGAGAATAATAGAGGAAGTCACTTGATATCCACCTCTGGCCTCTGTGTGCAGGCTTATGTGTAGATACAGGCATATAAGTTTGCCTGAATTTACAATAGACATTATCCTCAATTCCATTGGAAATATCAAGCTTTAGACTCCAAAACAGTATCCTAAGTCCCATAGGATATTTGCAATATGATCTAAGACTAAATGAAAAAAAAGTACAGTTTAAGAATTAAATCCTATAAAAGTCTATAAAGACAAGAAACCTGCTAGAGTTTTAATACACAGAAACACACACACACACACACACACACATTCCCAACTGTGGTGACACAGCAGATCAAATTTACCTATGAGGAGAATGGGCCAAGAAAGAAATAATTAAATAGCTATCATTGTTTACACCTGTGTCTCATGGGAGACAATGTTTTACTAAAGAGTTGCCAGTTCTAGTGCGTGTACTGAAAAAAAATTGCTAAAGGGAAAAAGAAAGTAACAAAGAAGGTAGGAATTACTAAATAAAGGTCTACAAAATAACATGAAACCAGCAAAATATCAGGTAAAGAGTCCATGAGAATGCCTGCCTTTCCAGCACAGCAGGGGCAAAGCTGAGCATGAATGACAACTTAGTACAGCTAACAAGACAAAGTGCAGGCCTAGTAGCTGTCCAACCCATAAAGTCTGCCCTACCACAAAATGAATCATACCACATCAGAGACCAGACTTAGAAAACAGAACTTATGGAAATCTCCAGTCAGATGTCATACCTTATGGGCAAAAGGAGTTACAGTTGTGACCAAAAACCAAGGAAGTCCTAGACTGAGGTCTCCTCTAAATGCTAATAAAGTCTTTTCAGAAGATGATATTACCCTGGGTCTTCAGTGAATCCCATGAGTGCTGAAAATAACTCACCTTCTGTACATTTAATACAATTAAGAACTCAAGCCTAGGGAATGGTGCTGCCCACTATGAGGTTGGGTCCTCCCACATTAATGTAAACAAGAAAATACCTGAGAGACTTGTTTAGAGGCCAACTGAACCCAGAAAAATCCCTCTCTGAGAATCTTTTCCCAGGTGGCTCTATACCAAGTGAAATTGTTGACTGAAACCAACCATCATATTTGTACAATGTTCTTCTGGCGTTCTTAAAAATTCAAGATAATAAAAAGTTTTATACTGAAGAAATATTTGAATAAATTGTGGTCAGTCTACATAGATGAATGAACACAATATAAGCATAAAACAGATTGCAGAAGACCTTCCTGAACTTCTAGGAAAAAATTTCCAATATGCAATAAATAAATAAACAAATAAATAAATACAAATAAAAAATATTTTTAAAAAGCTAAGTACAAAGGAGCAAATGTTGTCTTTCCTGTAGGATGCAACAAGGACGTGAGGACACACAGTATTAATGTATCCGCAAATGATTAACAGAAGGATAAACTAGATGCTGAAGAAGAGCCTGGCCACAGGAAGTAGAACCAAAGGATAGGGAGCTGAGTGGGAATGGAGTGTGAAGATGACCAGGACACAGATGGTGATGACTCTTTAAGAAAGACTTTTGTACAGTTCTGGATTTGAGAATCAAGTTGATATTTAATCTACTCAACCCATGAAAAAGAAAAGCTACATAGAGCTATGAAGAACCCCAAATCTGTTCTCATTTAAATGGAACAGTCACACCAAGAAGAGTAAAGCACTAGCTACAGTAGCTTTGAAAAAGAGTATATTAAGTCACTTTATAAGGTTAAAAGGGTAATTATAGGATAACAAGGCATATGAATCAATCACTTTTTCAAGAAGAATATATGGTAACAATTCTGAAACCACATTAAGTTCCTTCTATGGCTTTTTGTGTATAAAATGTATTATGGGTAAGAAGAACAAGATCCTAAAAGTCACTGTCAATAGCAATGCAGATAGCCAGAAAGAGCCATTTGCTGCTAGCCTGAGAAAGGAAGTATGCACAGAATTCAACACATGTTCAGATACATATCAATATAGAAAAACATATATAGAGAGAGATTTCCTGAATATGTCTGAGAAGGAGTAGACTAAATGACATTGCTTATAAAAATAAGCATACTCAGGTTTGAGTTTCTAAATACAATCCTCAAATAAAAGAGGAATTCCTTAGAGAAATGACTAATTATAGAAGATGAATCAGGGATACTCTACTGGACACAAATCGACAATAGGCCAGGTCCCAGGAGACTACCACAACAGGCCCCATAGCCAAATCTGGATCCAAATGAATATTACACAAATAAGTAGAACATATATTACACAACAGATATAGAAAGAAATATCCAGGAAGAAAGATGATAGCAAGTACTGAATAAATACATGTGGAGAATAAAATTCTAATTAATGAATTTAGAAGAAGAAAGTTTGCCAAAGCCATAGTAATTCAGAAGATGACCCGTGGGTTCTAAAGTTGGTGGGGGAAAATATGAGAAACAGGGTATTTACAGATGTAAAGTAGGCTCCACAGGAAACACCCCAATCATGTCAGGAAAAGAGTAACGCTAATGGATGGGATACAGGCTATCTTTATCAAATAATTACCCCAGGATGAACAAGAGCATTATCAACATCCTGCCCCCACAAAACAATGTACTAAAAAGGGCAGATTTTTTTCCTGATTTTTTTTTTTTTTTGCTAAAATATATAAATCAGATCATGAGAAAATATCAAATACTGTCTAAACCAGCAACATCCTGCCAAAGATTTGGAAAGTGCCATCAAGACATCATGGTCACTCTAAAGCAGAGCTTCTCACCGTGTGGGTCGTGGCCACTGTAAAGGTTGAACCCTTCCACAGCGGTGACATAGCAGATATCCTCCTGCACACCATAGATTTACATGATGATTCATGGTAGTAGAGAAATTACAGTTATGAAGCAGCAATGAAAATAAGTTTATGGTTGGGGGTCAACACAGCATGAGGAACTGTATTAAAGAGTTGCAGTGACAGTATGGTTGAGAACCACTCACTGCTCAAGACAAAGGAAGACTGAGGATTGTCACAGTTTAGGAAAGGTAATGAGGATATGCCCACTGCACAGAGTGTCATTCTGGATTGAATTCTGCCTCACTCAAGCGGGAAGAAGAGTTATAATTCCAGCAAACATCACTGAATTTCACTCCTCAGACATGCAAGATTTTTTTTTGCTTTGCTTTATGATTCTTTTAAATAAAGACTAATTTTGAAGAACAGTTTTAAGTCAGCAAGAAGTGAGAAGATATAGCTATCAATATGCCACCAGTCCTCAACACACAAGCACACACACACACTGTTCCTCCACTACATAACACATACAGGCTTCCTCTATTAACAATATCTGCACCAAGGGCTATGCCTTGTGTGATTAATGGCCACATATTAACAGTCAGTCAGTCCTTACTGTAGATTACCTGTGCTCACCGCAGCAGAATTTACATTCAGGATCACTACTAAAGGTAGGTGTTGTATGGTTTTTGTCGATACACTGTGAACTGTTGCTACCATTTAACAGCTTTTACAATAGTTTCAATGCCCTAAATATTATCTGTTCTCTGCCAATGTGTCTCTCCTTAGTAAACCTTGGTGTCCACTAATATTTTAACTTCAGTCTATAGTTTCATCTTTTCCAAGATACTGTGACTAGAAACATGGAGTATTGTGACTTTTCAAACAGGTTTTTTCACTTCGCCATATCCACTTAACTCATACTTGAGAGCTCAAGCATGATTGTTTTGAATGCAACACTTTTTATTATTAATACATTTTTGGACTTGATGTTTTAATTGTTTTACACACTTCATACTCTAAACCTTAGGATTACAATAGCTGAAACAATTGGGTGCTGTTCCAAATTGGGTGCACCACCAAAAGCACTGTCCAATGGTGTATGTCTGTGTAAGTGATTTTAGGTCTGTGGAACGATGCTAACGGCCTAGGCTGAGGGCACTGTCAACCTCAAAGACTGTATGAATAGAGGATTGATGGCCCTATGGCCAATTTAATGCTTAAGATGAGAGTTCCCAGAGTTCACTTTCTATCTTATTTAGTCTCCTGACAGCCCTAAAGAGAAGGAAGAGCTGCATGCAGAATCCCCACAATGAACCTGTGCCTTTTCCAGGCTCTCAGTTCAATAGACATGTCCTCTCCTCAGGGAATTGTCCCATTTCTAAAAGTTTTAAATACAGCAAGGTTCACCAAGATGGGGCAGCTGGTAAAGGTGCACACCACTAAGTGTGACAACTTGAGTTCAATTCCTAGAACTCCCAGAGTAAAGTGACAGAACTGACTCCTATGCAGAATACAGACAGGAATACAAACACATACACACACACACACACACACACACACACATATGCAGGCATGGGAAAAAAGTGAATGTTAATATCTGAAGAATATTTTTAATTATTGCAATAGTATTTCATGTGTTGCTTATCTTGTTTTATCCCTTCTGTCATCACATCTAATTTGCACTTAGGACAAGCTTCTACAACTTGACTTTGTAAATTGGTTTCAGAAGCATATTACAAGACTTCCAGAAAGTGAATGTCTTTCATACTATATTCCTGTCTGTCTTTATGTTATTTGTTTTATGGAGGTGGGTATTGAACAAAGAATCATAGAATGCCTAGTCCTATACTTTTTGGTATTTTTATTTGTTTAAATTAAGACAAGGTCTCACAGTGTAGCCCAGGCTTGTCTCAAAGCTGGACAATTCTAATAATTCTCACTCTCAAGGTCTACGTATTAACCACCATGACCAGCTTGGCTCTTAATGAAATGTTACCCAGTTTGATCACTAAAAAATCTAGCCTTTTATCCAAATGATTTTGATTATGTTCAAAATCTAACTCTCTGAGCTGGCAATATGTCTTAAATACCTGATGATGAAATTGAAGATAATTCCAAAAATACTTCTGGGACCTGGAGAGATGGCTCAGCAGTTAAGTGCATTCATTATCTGCTCTTCCAGAGAAATAAGGCTAGGGCCCTAGCACCCACATAGTGGCTCACAACCAGCTATAACTCAAGTACCAGAGGATGTGACAACTCCTCTGGACTCCATAGGCACCAGGCATACATGTTCTACACAGACATACATACACTCACACACATAAAATAAAACTAAAGGGAAAAGTACTTTAAATACTTCCAGCACCTTCAGCATTGTTTGAATGTCCTCTGAAGAAACTAGGTGAAAGAAACTAATAGCCCTTTAATTGCGAAATTATGTTTTTCCAAAAAGAAAAGCAAAGGAAAACAGAACTTCCCAATGTAATTTTTAAGCTTTGGAAAGGGAAATACTCTGTAGAGATTGTGGTTCATGAACACTATTTTCTTTTAAAGGCAAAGAATTTAGTAAGTGCATTAAATTAACAAGCAACATCAGTCTTTCTTTATAGAAAACTTTATATTAAATAATGTTATTCCATTACTAGGATGAGGGTGAGCCATATCACAACCATTAAAAATTCAAGATTTAAAAGAAAACCATAACAGTAGAATATTTATCATCTCTATGTAGTAGGATCACTCATAATTTCCCCTAATTTTAGTGTTTTTATGTATTTTGTACATTTCCTAATAAGCAAGATTATATCTGAAATTAGTTAGAGAGAATACAAATGTCATTTGAAGAACAAAAAGGGACTTGGTAGGGGCTGAAAAGATTGTTCAATGGGTAAGTCATTTTCCTCCTAGAGAACCTGGGTTCAGTTTCTAACACCCATAATGGAGCTCACACACTACTCACAACTCCATTACTAGGGGATCCATCAGCTTCCCCTGACCTCCATGGGCATAAAATACAAAAATGGCATATATATATTTTTTCAGGCAAACTCTCATGCATATAGATTGAGGGGTATAGGGGAGTTTTTACTCATTAGTACTGTGCACTGCAAATAATATACTTGTCAACTCTTACTGTTACAGTACGCAATGCTTTGCTGTTTTGTACAAAAGCATAGAGCTGGCTGCTTCTAAGATTGGAACCAGTCACCAAACAAGCTAATTCATGGGAAATGAGAGGAGAACTCATATGAGGGGAACCATTTCATCAGTGATAGGTAGGTGAAAGCACGGGTACTCTTGGTCAAAACCCAGATACTCAGCATAGAATGCTTTAGAATTTTTTATGACTTCTCAAGTATACTTTGTTTCTATGAATTCTTCCTTCTCCCTTACCCTTCTGCCTCTTGTTGCTGCCGACATCTGATAGCCGCATGTTCACCTGTATCCCTTTGCCTGCCCTTTTCCTCAACATCTCTGTTTTCCTGAATCATTTACTGCCCCCTTCTGCTTACATGATGTACACACCAACACACCCACATATATACAAGTATGTAAACATTTCAAGACCGGCTCCACCTATGAGAGCATGGGGCATTTCTCTGAGTCTGGGTTACCTTGCTTAACGCAATATTTTATATATTCATTCATCTACTACCCGGTAAATATCATAAGTTCCTTTTTTCCTTACACTTAAATGAAATCCCATTGTGCAAATGTACCATATTTACGTGATCCACTCATGTGCTGATGGACACCTAGCTAGGCTGGTCCCACTGTCTTACTATTATGAGCCGAGTAGCAGCAAACCTGGGTGAGCAAGAGTCTGTGAGGTAGAATACACATAGCATTTCAGGTATTTGAGAAGAGGTGGTAGAGCTGGGTCATAAAATAGCTTTTCTTTTAGCTTTTTAATAACTCTCCACATTGATCCCCACTGTAGGTACAATAACTCCCAGTCTCACCACAATTCACAAGGATGGTTATCTTTCCCCCATCTCTTACTCTTTGTTTCATGGTGGGGGAAATGTTGACTGAAGTGAGATGGATTCTCAGAGTTATAATTTGGATTTGTTGACAGCTAAGAATATTGAACACTTTAAAAAATATTTATTAGCCATTTATGTTCTTCTCTGGAGAACTGTCTATTCATTTCATTCACCAATTTTTGACTGATAGTTCTGTTCTTTTGATGTTTAACTTTTTTTCTTTATATATTCTAGATATTAACACCTTGTCTGGCAAAGATCTCCCACTCTGTAAGCTGTCAACGGAGCAGACAGCCTACATATAATTTTTAACGTGTTAATCACCTTATGCTTCTGTATATTCTTAAGTTTATGATCCCTCTTTGGCAAAACATGCCATTACATTGTTAGCAAAGAAAAATGGAAACTTCTCTCAAATTGCATTAGACCTGACCATGTAAGAAGTCAGCACTTCAGCTTTAATCCAAGAAAGCTCTTTCTGTCTGTCTGTCTTCCTGAGCCACAGCTAAGGATGGCACCTCGGACTATAATAGCTCAAGCTAAAACTTAGCCAAAGGCTTCAGACAATGCTCTGAGAAGACAAGACCAGTTCATCCTGCCCTTTCTTAAAGGATCAGCACGAAAGCCATGATAAGGGAACCTGGTGCAGCTACTAGCTACTAGCTAAGGAAACTAACTTTAATTTGCATGGTCCCCAAACTCAAAGTACTTGCCTGACAAGACTAATGTATATGGCACATTAGTACTAAAGTGTACTAACACTTTTAAAGCATATGATCCTCCTCTGAACCACACACAGCCCGTCACTGTTAACTCTGCCCCATGCCACCTCTGTACACAGATAAAATCTCCAACTAAAAGTGTGTGTCGGCCAGGTGGTGGTGGCGCACGCCTTAATCCCAGGACTTGGGAGGCAGAAGCAGGCAGATTTCTAAGTTCAAGGCCAGTCTGGTCTACAGAGTTAGTTCCAGGACAGCCAGGGCTACACAGAGAAACCCTGTCTCGAAAAAACCAAATCAAAACAAAACAAAACAAAAAGAGTGTGTGTCTTCTTCAAGTTCCACAGGTAGCAGATAATGCTGAAAGGCAAGTTGTGGCCTATAGAATTCAATTATGGACTGCAGTAAGCCATTTTCAACAAATCAGAAACACTGGAATGTTTGTGCAAATACATCAAACATGCCAAAAATCTCAAAAAGCAAGGAAGGAGCAGCGAAAGTTAAAGCAAGCCTACTGCCATTATTCAAGGGAATTCAGTGAAGTATAGAGCTGAACATTTTTTTAATAATTATATATTAATATCAGTATATATTGAGAAAATATAAATTACTATTTATACAGGGAAAATAGGGCTCCCTTTTGAAATTGTTAATATCATTAATAAAAGAATTTAAAAATGGACTGTAATGTAAACATAAGGTCAATTTTATTAGTTAAAGAGAAAAAGCACAGGGCAGGAAACTGTAAAACATTAGCTGCTGCCAGAGAAGGAGAATAGAGGAAAGAAGGGGAACACTAAGCCATTTGAGCTGACATAGAGCTCAGACACATAGTAGGCCAGAGAAGCTTTAGAGACTGAGTAAGGAAGCTTACCTACTGCTTGACTGAATAGTTCAAAAAAGACAGGAGACCTATGACCCCACATGGCTAGGGTGTAATAGTACAGTATCTCATTAAAGAATGAATTATTCTGCCGATCTCTTTAACATGAGCTAACATGAGCCCACCTTCCCAGGAGTGACCCATTAGCCAAAGTGACTAAAACAGCCCAACTGGAATGTTGGGACTATACTCAGGTCTCTATTTCCTTGATCAAATATATAAGTCATATAAGTATGACCAAACTCTATCTGGAACATACACAAAACACTCAAGACTGGAAAACACAGAAATAAGGTGAAGAAGTAGAATGTGAGGCCATCTGTACAATATGGCAAAAGGAAAACCAAGAGTATCTAACCATAGCCAGCTTTTATTTCTAATGAAATATAACATGGGGGCAGGAAGAGATTATAAGGACCATCTATGCCCAGCTCAAAGAAGGAAAAAAAAAAAACCCAGGAGGTGCTGATCTAGAGGGGAGGTCACTTAGACAACTAGAATCAAACACAGACCAAAAAAAAAAATGATCTCACCCCAATCCCAGAGACATTTAAGGGGTAGTTTCTCACTTAACCTTGTGATTGAGAGACAGATGCACAGTGTTGATGGACACTTAGCTTTTCATCAACCACACAAAATAGGCTATGCTACCTCTTTTAACATGTGTTACCTCTTTTCACACTAGCCCTTCATTTACTTCTGACATTTTATTACCTATCCCAATACAAACCAAAATGACCCTAAATACAAATTCTATCTGGACTACAGAAGCTAGGGAAATAGTTCAATTGAGAATATAATAGATGCAAGAAACTAATTCAGATATAGTTTGACAAGGAAAGTGGATAACAAAATCCAATTAAATCTAAATCTTAGAAAGAAAAAATAATTTTTTCAGACTCCTAGATGTTAAGCATACATTTTACGAAAAAGTAAAAAAGAAGAAGAAGAAGAAGAAGAAGAAGAAGAAGAAGAAGAAGAACAACAACAACAACAACAACAACAAGAGAGGAGGAGGAGGAAGAGGAGGAAGAGGAAGAGGAGGAGAAAGAGGAGGTGAAGGAGGAGGAAAAGAAGGAGGAAGAAGAAGAGGAGGACGAGGACGACGACGAGCACGAGGATGAGGACGAGGACGAGGACGAGCACGAGGATGAGGACGAGGACGAGGATGAGGACGAGGACGAGGACGAGCACGAGGACGAGGATGAGGATGAGGACGAGGACGAGTAAAAGGAGGAGGAATAGGAGGAGGAAGGGAAGGAGGAGAAGGAAGAAGAGGAGGAGGAGGAGTTGTCAAAAGAATAATATACAAACATGCAAAATTCTCAGTATCCAAAGGAAAAGGGATCGGGGAAAGTAGAATTACAGGTGGTTGTATGGGTCTAGTCTATGGTTCCAATGCACCATGCCTTTTCTGTTTGCTCACTGAAATATCCAGAGACCACTTGGGCCTTCAGCACCACAGCCTTGCATGTGAGTGCTACAGTCTACCCATGCTGCCAACTCTGAGTTTCTGTGACAGAGCTTTTAACACTACTGTAGCTCACAGAATCATAAGCTGATAGTAACAGGTAATTTCTACCTTGAAAGATCATTACCTTACCAATTACATGTTTTCTTTTAATGCTTATAACACTTATTAACCCCAGCTTCTCCAGTAAGAATCAAGTGTTTCAGAGGTTAAATGAGGTGCCCAGTAAGGGATGAAGGCTGAGTCCAAACCAACACTACGACTGTGATCCAACCTTGGACCCAGGTCCCTCACTCTGGCTTCAATATAGAAAGGATCTGACAGAGCGGATGAAGAACCTGACATAAAGCATGAGCATAGCTAAACTTCCACGCCTCTCACACATTACTTGAGAAACTATGCAGAAAATGATGAGAGTTCGGGCGGTGGTGGCACATGCCTTTAATCCCAGCACTTGGGAGGCAGAGGCAGGTGAAATTCTGAGTTTGAGGCCAGCCTGGTCTACAGAGTGAGTTCCAGACTGCCAGGGCTACACAGAGAAACCCTGTCTCGAAAAAAAAAAAAAAAGAAAGAAAGAAAATGATGACAGTTTACTCCAATTAAAACACATCTGTTGAATAAAGATCACTAAATTATTATTATTATTATTATTATTATCATTATCATTATTATTATTATTATTATTATTATTATTATTATTAATTGGAGGCAGGAAATTGTGGGGCAAGTTAAACTGTGACACCAGACAAATCTTGGTACGGTTGAATGGATTCAGAAACCTAGTTCCCTCATATCTGAGGACTGTAGGTAGGTGTTCCATCTACTCCCAACCAGGTTTCTACCCTAGAACATGTGACGATGACACTCCACAGAGAGAATCATGACAGTCACATTGGGCAGTGTCCGAATCCCCTCCACAAGCAGATGAAACATCTTAGACAAGCTATGAAGCATCTCAGACAAGTTAATAGAAAGCATCTGCTCTTAGACCCCCAACCCACCCTAAAATGTATATAAGACCCTGTCCACAAGGAATAAAGCATGAGTTATTTCATCAAAGATCTTCTGAGAAAGTCTGTCACATAGAGCTGTAACACTTTGGGGAAGAGACATTCTCTCCAGAAGCTTTCCTAGTTGGAAGCTGTTCAAGGCTACTGCAGCTCTTGACTTCTAATCTTGGCTCCTAGCAGATGCTTCAGAGGTCTTGAAAGACTGACTCCCCCTCTCCTTCAGAGAGTGCAACTCTTCCACTGTTCCAGGTCAGAGGCCAGCAAATTTCTGCAGACAGAATCTGGTACACAGAACAGCAGGAGATAGCCTAGTCAGTAAAGTGAGAGCACTGCAAATATGAGGCCCCAAAACAACATAACAAAATCCAGATATAATGATGCATACTTACAATCCCAGTGCTAGGAAAGGGGAGACAAACAGATCCCTGGGACTCTTTAGCTAGCCACCTGATGAGTCCCAGTGCAGTAATGGGTCCTGACTTAAAATAGGGTGAACAGCTCCTGGAGAACACCAAATAGGCTGACCTAAAGTCTCTGCAGCCATGTGCACACACATGTAAGCACAGACATAATTTAACAACAACCAGTTAAGCTTTCCTTTTGAGTAGACTAAGCATCTGTGAACTTGCACCAATGTGGACAGTTTAGGGACCATTCAAGGAGTGCTTCCCATGCAAACAGAATACAGCCGTACTCCACACTAGCGACTACACACAGGAAAATGCCCTATGTTGGAAACAATGTGAACTTCTGAAGCAATGTATGATATAAGAGACCAGTGCCCTACAGCGTCTTTCAACAAGTATCCCTAAGTGAGCAACCTAGAGGAGCACTCTGGAACATCCTGGAATACCTTCTATGGCCCCTGTGTTTGACTCCAGTGATCTCAGCCTTTTCATCCTAAACTGAGAAAGAAAAGTGACAGAAAGGATAATAGAAGAAATTGAGTCAAGAAACATTTGAGAGTTGAATAAATCATACATGGAGATCCAAAGGAATTAGAAACACTTCTCAAATATGACAACTGTTCAGAAGATTCACTCAGAAGGAAGTGGCAGGTCTGTGACATGCTGTACAGTGTATAAAACTCTGAAAGATGATGTATCCAAGAAAACAGTCAGTCAAGCCATACAGAAACTGAGTGGGTGGATGCACACTCAGAAGTCAGAGCCCTTCTTGGGCACTCAGCAAGCTTATCTATAGAACACACCTAATGCATTCCGCATCAACCCAAAGATGCTAACAAAAAACAACCACTTTTCTGCCAAACTCTTGGGGCAGGAGAAGTAGGAAGGAGAAGACAGTGTTCTCGGGCTCTCAGGGCAGAGCAGGCCCTGCTGAGCTCTTCTTAAATGGCCTACACAATGTCAGGCTCAGGGTGAAATCTAGCACCAGGCCCTGGTGAGCTCTTCATAAATAGCCTGCACAATGTCAGGCACAGGGTGAAATCTAGCACTCAGGAAACTGGAACTGGTGGATTATAAGACTGAGGTAGCCTGGGCTAAACAGGGAGAGTCTCTTTCAAACAAACAATATTTTGGAGTGAGGAGACATACAGTAGCTAGGCAAGAGCTAAACTAAGAAACTGTGATGGAAGTAGAAGTAAGACTATGGTTGGAAACAAAATGTGAATCAAGAGCAAAGTTTCTAAACTATACAAAATTTCTGCATTGTAACATTAAGACAGATGTAAGAAAAATATTTCAATCACATTTGAAAATTATAATCTTTGGTAAGACTGTTAGCCACTATTATATCAGCAATTTGGTTACATGGAAGCTTCTAAGGCAATTCCTGTCTGAGGTAATAGAGCAAAAAGGATACAGGCCTATGGGCAAAGCATAAAGCACTACCAAATGCGAGGGAAAGTGGCATAAGGAATGAACAGAGCATCATGAATAGTGTGACTTGGGCACTATGGCTGGGACCTGAAGTCAAGGAAACAGGTAAGTATGGAAGTTGAATGCATGAAAGAAAGGAGGGCAGAACCATGAACTTGGGTTATGTTAATCATTACTTAATAAGAGGATGGGGGGAGGAAAGAAAAGGCAAAAATGACTTCAAAAACTGCACAACAGTCTGCGAGTGGAACTCTGGTTAGCAGCATCTTTTGTCTCCATCATGATGTATTTCTCCAGGTCATCCTGTTTAGAAGTCTAAGTTAGTCACATGATTCTTTTAGAAAGTGCCTAATAGAAAAGACTGAAAGATCCACTGAGTGAAAGATTCATAGTCAAATTAGGCAAGACAAATATTACTTTCTCAGTAATATGAGAGGACTTAGGCAATCTGAGAAATCCAGGAGAAAATGTGTGACAAACAATAATAACTGAGGTATTTGGAAGTAAAAAACTAAGAGGTCCATGAAACACAAAACAGTAGTTAAGTATTTCACTATGAGAAGCACAGCCCTTCTTACCCTCCTTCTCACATGTTGCAGTAACAATAGGCCAAGGAATCAGTTGGCATAGAACTGAGTTCTACACAGAGGAACAGTTGGGAACAACTGTCCACCAACAAGTGAAAGTGGGTTTAGAGAGAGCAGACAATGAGTATGAAGCAGAATACAGGACACAAATACGATCCACCTTAGAAATGCCCCAATACTCATCCAGGATAGTGTGCAGTTAACAGGACTGGAGCTCCCCAATTCTGTGTTCTGCTAAGAAAGAAATAAGGAGAGAGTAGACAACAACAGAACATACACATAATGCCAGTCAGATAAAAACATTTTCATTCCAAATCCTGTAGATTAAGCACTGTAGGCCAGCATGAGGCCAGTGCCATCTAGAGGCAGAGGACAGTGAGTTGCTTCATCACTGAACAGAATGCAAAATTTGTCATCAAAAAGTATTCTCCATAATGTATTT
This sequence comes from Mastomys coucha, assembly GCF_008632895.1. NCBI lineage: Eukaryota > Metazoa > Chordata > Mammalia > Rodentia > Muridae > Mastomys > Mastomys coucha. The sequence goes on along the minus strand of NW_022196913.1, from coordinate 40,563,984 downwards.
CCACCTTCAAAAGATTAATATCTAGCAAATTATATTCATAATACCTTTTAAATTAAAGCCAGATATAACTGACACCAAGGTCACATTAACTTAGTAAAATGCCAAATGATTTTTTTATTCCTGCACTTTTTACCCTCGATGGGTAATTTCTGAAAGAAACAGTGTTTCAGAAGATGATTCCAAGGAAACAGAGAGATAGACAACCTAAACCACCAGCTTAGCTCTGCATTTGAGCTTACACCACCAATAATAATCCAAGAAGTTAAAACAAGAAGGCTTGGGAATAATGAAACAAAAGTGAATTCAGGTAGCAATACAGAAAAAGGAGTTCAGAATGGGCACAGTAGCACACTCCTGTCATCATAGCCAATGAATGCTGAAGCAGAAGATTCAAATGAGCCAAACAGGTGGACACTTGCTTGGGGACTACAGCAAAACAGTGTCTTCAGTTTAATTAAAAAAAAAAAAAAGTTATCTGTGAAAGGCAGGTATGCAACCTGTGGCTACTCCTGAAAAGTGGCAAAGGAAGCCCTGTTGTAAAGCTATGTTCTTAAAGATTGTGAGCGCTCAATCTCTCTGTCTCTCTATGTGTCCTATATGCCATGAAGTGAGTATCCTGCTGCACTACAAGCTCCCACCATGGTATTCCATGCCATCATAGTCCAGATTCAACAGCCAAGTGACTACAGATTAGAACAAGCCTTTCTTCAAACACTGATACATTTTAGAAATTTGTTATGGTAATAAAAACCTGGCTACTACCTTAGTTAATTGCTTTAAGTGTATCATGCTAGTATACTGTTTCTAATAAAGGGAAAGCTGGTGTTGGGGATCTCAAGATCTCTCTACCACTGGCAACATTTATGCAAACCTAAATCTATTTTATAATAAAAGTGCTACTAAAATAATGAATATGGAGAAAATATATTCCTTTATCTGAAATCCACATGCCCAACTGTCACATCAAACACTGTCTGTGAATGATGATGGACAACCATGATTTTCAAATAGCTTCAGCACTAACTAAGGGTAGCAGCAAGACTCCCAGAGCAAGGACCATCACCACAATGCCTACAAAACACTGCCGACGCTTTACACCATCCTTATTAGTTACTTCATAAATTTAAAACTACATCAATAAGCACACGCTGAGTCAAGAATCACATTTCAGAGTTGAAGATTTTAATTGTTCTATCCAACTAACAAACTCTATACTTATTCCACTCCTTGGAATATCTATTACCAACCATCAATCTTCTCTTGAAAAAACAAACAAACAAACAAAAAACTGGTCTTTCCCTCTTCCTTGAGAACAGAGAACATCCAATAGGCTCCCAGTGTCTAGTCCTCCATCCCCTTCCATAGCCAGCCCTGTCTTTGGTGCAGCTGGGCTTCAGCCCTTCCCTTGGACTTGGCTTTCCAGAAGGCACCCTTCCTTTAAAGCACTCCCTCCTCTCGTAGGCTCTGGAGTGTCCCCTGCTCCTGCCTTCTAGATACTCTTAGCCCATCACTGTTTCTTAAAGTTCTTTCTTGGAGTGCATGGCCTCACTCCTGTACCTACCATCCATCTTCTAGCTCTTCCATCTCAATGAACACATGGAATTCTTCCCTCTAAACAAATGAGCCAAACGACTGAAAGCTGGCTATGGGCCAGACCATGCTGTCCAGTCATGTTTACAGTGAAGGGGCTCACTTCTTTGCCACCTTCCACACAGCTCCCCTTCCTACAGCTGTCACTGTGCGTTTGGAATCCATAACCCTCACTCTCACTTTCAATACTCCTTGGCCTTCATCTGCATACTACACCCTAGAGGAATGGATTCACCTCTTAACTCTAGCTTTCAACTATAAGCCAAAGCTTTTGATTTTGAATGCCACAAAGTTCTTCAAGAACTTTGTCCAAAAACTATTACCCCAAAAAAGCTGTGCTAGGGCCCAAGAATACATCTGCATACAGGGTGTCTACACGCACAAATTCTCCAACTAAATGTAGCCCAGGCACGATTCTTTTTCCTGTTCCCATCAGAAAACATAATTCTCTTGTAATCCTTAACTCTGAAAATGAAGCAAGAAAACAATGCCAGGGCTCTTACTTTCCCTCCCTGCCCACTGAATGAAATCCAGTCAATTCTACCTCCTACAAGTGCCTTTGTGCCTAACCCCATGCCATCTCCTTGGCCAGGCCTGCACTCTACCAGTCACTTGGGATGTAACCATTCTCTAACATGTCTTTTCAGCGCTAATCTACATGGTGGTGACTACTCAGGTGTCAAATCAATTGCATCATTCTTGTCCTCAAAATTCCTCAAGAGCTCTATGTTTTATATTGTGACCCGAAATTCAGATGCCCAGAAAGTTATACAGGAAGGCTTTCACAAAGCTGCTCATGCCTCCCCTTTTACGTTCATCACAAATCACCACTCCAAGTGCAGGTACACATAATATATGCTCTAGGGATGTGTCACAATTGTCATATTTTAGTGCTGTCAAATATGTTACTCTTAATACCTGAAACATAAGATGATTCTTTTCTACAACCATAATATTTTGTTCAATATTCTTTGAAATACCTTTATTTTTTCACATATCAGAAGTGATTTCTCATTTCTATGTGCTGATCATCTTTGTCACTATGCTAATTGCATGATATATAGCCTATAGTTGTTTATCATATACGGAGCTATGAACAAGGAATAGTGCTTAGTCAAGACCTTAGTTTATATCAACCCCTCTTAGGATTAGGTCCTAAGAACATATGCCATCTATACACACACTAAAAAGAATACACACATCAGCTCAACCAAATCCAATAGCTAAATAAATGGATAACTTCTAAGAACCAGGACAAGACAGTCATATTGACAATAATAGACAGCCTTTAACTCCAGTAAGTACTACCTCATCTATTAATCCTTGGCTCAGAGGGAAATAGGTAAGAATCCCCTCAAAACAGAATCACATGAACATACATGCACATATCTCACCACAGGGGCTCTCAGACCTTCACATCCCATGAAAGTAGCTAGCAAATTCAATTATATTATTTAAATCCAACTAAAGCATTTCAGCAAATATTAAGTATTCAAATCACTTTGGAGAAAGGATTGGGAATCTTATATTAAAGAGATAGCAGACTCATCTAAGTGGATTTGAGCTGCTAATTTCCATGGTTTTTAATTTCTTTAAACAACTGGGATCGTCTGCTTCTCATTGGGGAGGACTTGTGTTTGAAAGGGCCAGTTAAACACCGCTCTGTCCTTAGGTCTCTGTGGGAAGTCCACTCTTGCTTCAGTTAATTGATATCGAACCAGCTTTGTCTTTCCTTGGATTTTCTGTAATGCACCACATGCCAATTAATCAAATTACAGAGATCAGCACAGGGGAGGGAATTCACCGAAACTGTGTATTGCAAAAAAGAGACTTCCTTCTTTCCCTGCTGCTATCTTATTTCCTCACTCTGTAATGAGATTTTGTGCCAGTGGAGTAAGGGGAAGAGATCTGAAATAGGCCGAATATTAAGACACTGTAGCTGAGAAACAATGACTGCCAGACAGCTGAAGCAAACGTTGCTTGTCAGGGCACTGTTCCACCGAGGTACCCGCCTTCCACTGGACACATTCTTCTGGTTTCAGTCTAAGCTTCTTCAGAGAATAATTATCCTTCACTGAAAATGACACTCATTTCCAAACCCACATGATCTGCCCAAATCTCCCACCATGTATAATACAAAACAATTTGAATAATCAGATACCTGGCTAAGTAAGCCAAAGATGTGTTCCTGACATGCCAGTGTCAACAAAAGTTCTCGGGGAGGCAGGGTCACCAAACATTACTCCATGCTGTTTCCTTGACATGGGCTGAGGCTGTCCCCCATGACTGCTCCGTGCAGCACCACCAGGAGTTCCTGAACCCCAGGACTCATCAGGAATAAAAAAGATACAAATGACTATATTTTAGAATAACAAAAACATCAGAAATAAGAAGGACAAGATACTTGAGAAACACTGACAATATTCAGGCAGCTCAATGTGTGATCAGCATGGAAAAGGCAAACACTAACTTTATGGAGTAGCCACCGTGTGTTAAGTTCCCCCCAACCATCAGCTAGCCTTCCAGACACCACCTCTGGTAACCATCCTCATCTGAAGGGGAGTGACGTTAGAGTATGAACCAAATGAACAAAGTGCATCAGAGAGTGAGCTCAAGAGCTAGGATTGACCTCATTTGAATCAGCTCAAAAGCTGGTGCTTTTTCTAACATAAAATCACTAACAGGGAACAGGGACTGAGGACAAGGTGTTTGCCTTTCAAGCATGAGATCAGGAGGGCTGTTCCCAGAACTCAAGTAAAAAGTCAGGTGTGATGATATAAGCTTGTAATGCCAATATGGGAGATATGGAGAAAGAAGCTCCCTAGGACTTCCTGGCCAGTGAGTCAAGCCAAAACAGTGATCCTGTCTCAAAGCACCAGGTGAAGCAAACTGAGGTTAAGATCCTATTGCTGCAGACCACACCTATACAACTCACTGAAGGTGGAGAAACTGATATAGTGCTTACCTAGAGTGTCTACCTCTACTGAATAGTGTCCATGGTACTAAAAGGTACTCGGCATGTTTCCAAAGGAGAAAGGTAAATAACACAGCCTCAAACCTGTGGGTGTCATGGAGCTCTGGGGCCCTGGGGCTGTACAGAGCAGGCCTTCAGCAAAAGTGGGGTCCAGGCATCTCCAAACCCTGTCTGCTTTGTCTCAATTGGCTTTGATTTGATTTGATTTGATTTATATTTTTTGATCCTGTTTGCATGTTAGTGAAAGAAAGATAGGGTGTAGATTTGGATGGGTGGGGAATCGGTAAGGTCCTGGGAGAAGTTGGAAGGGGCAAAAGTATAATCAGAACATATTATCTGAAAAAAACTATTTTCAGTTAAAAAAAAAAAAGATTATACAAACAAACAAAAAACAAAAACAAAAAAGGACTAGGTGAAGGGCTCCTGAAGAGTGATAGCTGAGCTCCTTCCTATGGGTTGGTTCTGTGTTCTAAAGAACACTACTACTAACCATGACTAACACGGACAAACTCCTAAACTTTTAGATACATCTGGAAAGCTGGAATCCCCACACTTCTTCTGGAAGAAAGGAGCAGCAGATCATTGATGGTGCCCTGTGTCGGCTGCAGGTTCCAAACACTGATAGAGCCTTTCAATAATAAATCAGCATTAGCACAAATGATTCATTGTGGATGAATCTGTTGTAGACTGCTTGATAAATCCCACAGTATATATGAACATATGACAAAATCAATATCTAACTATATGATTTTAAAATGATATTTTGGGCACCAGAGTTCAAATAATCATTTGTAGCACTACTGCCAAAGCAGGTAGATGCATATTCTATGACAAAAAGCCCCAATGAAGTGAAACAATACATCCTGAAAGGGGAAAGAATCAGGGCAACTTGCTCAGTGAACTTTAACCTTATCTAGGAGTCAGGAGTCAATGAATTGAAAATTTAGAAGCATCAACCAGGAGAATATAAACCTGTTTTGCATTAAATTTCATCTTCTCACTCAGAGTATGTATGGTAAGAATGTTATGCTTTATATTTCTTTAATCCTGGCTCACAGATCCTAAACAACATAAACAGAAAACTACTCAAATCCAAACACTTAACAGGGCTCCAAGGATCAATGTGTCCTGGATGTGCTTAACTCTCCATCCAGTGGAATAAAGTGGCACCACTGTAGGCAGGCAGACAGGGGAAGCCTCTTGCCTACCACCTACCAACCTTCCAAGCTGTATTTGTGAAATGATGCCAGTCTATCCCTGCTAACAGCATCCAGGTATGTGCACCACACAAAGACATGTGGTGTCCAGCAAATTGGGCAATCTACTGTGCAAGAGTGCCAGAATACTGTGAAAGTATTTCTGCCACTTTCATACCTCACTCGGGCTAATAGAAAAGATGCTGTTATTGTATTTACATGGTTTTAGTAAACCCTAAAGAGGCCTCTTGGCCTTCTACAGCAGCACCATGTAAACAGCAGCCATTTTCTTAAGAACAAGGAAGAATAAGATTAAAGGATGCTCTGCTTCTTTTGATCCCCAGGAACACAGGTGCTCACCCTTCAGTACATCTTCCGGCCTACTGTCACTCCACTTACTAAGAAATGGTATTGAGGAAGCCTACACACTAATTGCACCCAGAAACTTTAAGTTAGTGTGCACAACAAATTCGTTTGGATCTCTAGGTATAACTTTTCCCTACCAACCCATTTATTGGATGAATAACATCCTGTCTCCCAAAATGTGTCTAAACATTATGGAAAGGGAGCACACCCACTTTGCCAGTTACTGCTTCATTGCTCCTCCAACATCAGTACTCCTTCTCTGTCTGCTCTGTGACAGTCTGCTGGGCCCTTGAAATATTCTCTTTCTGCAAGCTGACAATAAGTGAAGCAGTCAGTAGAAACAGCTGGAGATACTGCACAAAGGAAAGGATTTTTTTATTACTACTTTTTATATCCCAACCAGTTTCTCCTCCTTCCTCTCCTCTTCCTCCATCCTCCCTCCACCACACCTCTGCCTGCCCTACATCCACTCCTCTTCTATTTCTCTTCACAAAAGGGCAGTCCTCCCATGGACATCAAGCAAACAGGGTTTTTCAAGTTTCAGTAAGACTAGGCATCTCTCCTCCTATCAAGGCTGAACAGGACAACCGACTATGAGTAAGAGAGTCCCAAAGATAAGCAAAAGAGTTAGAGACTGGCCCTATTCCCTCTGTTAGAAGTCTCACAAGAAGACAAAGCTACACAACTGTAATACTTATACAGACAGCCTAGTCCAGTCCCATGCAAGCTCTCTAGTTGTCATTTCAGTCTCTGTGGGCCTCTCTAAGGCCAGGCTAGCTGATTCTACAGGAGTTACTTGTGAAAGTCTCCTGGGACCTTCCTCTAGTCCCTATCTATTCATTGCAAAACAGTACTTTTTGCAGGCAATGCTCCCGAGACAGCCTTTGCTAAAAGGGACATTTTCATCAAATCCTCGATTGTATCTCTTCCCTGATGAATCTGTTATGTGATTTGTGGTGTGATTTCTTTCTCGTGGTTGGGCCCTTCTACCCTTGCTCCTCTGGAAGGAGAAATAGCTCTAAGAATATCTGGCTGGAAAATCAGACACAGGAACCACCATGTATTTAAAAGAGGAAGCTATCTTTTGCAATTCAATTTGCAGTCTAGAGTGAAGGAGACACCCAAAAGCAACAGATACTAACTGCCTTTCTGTTCCAGAGTCCAGCAGCAGAAGAGTCACAAAGAAGATAGTCTGACACCCCCAAGAAACCTACTAATCTGGGTGGATACCAGGGATAAACAAAGGGATTTTTCAAGATAGTAAGTTGCACAATGCAACAGTGAGTGCCATGAGTTTATATACAAGAGGTTGCATGAGTCTCAGGCTAAGGGGCTACAAAGTCTATCTTGCTGCAATCAAAACTGCATTATCGAAAAAGCCCTATGCCATAGAAAAATACTGGTCAAATCAAATATGCCTCCAAATCCCTCTGTATCTTCCAATAAAGGGGTATTACCCAAATCACATGAGCTATGGATTCCTGTGACCAGTAATATCACTTTCAGAGAAAAATCTAAGTACACATCTGGGTAAACAGATGAAAACTTAAAGACAAGCTGGTTCTAGTAAGTGTGTCTTTGACAAGAGTCCTGAATAAAGATTTTTAAAGAAGAGATGAGACAAATGTGGTCACTGTAATCTATCAAGGCAAAATTAAAATGCCCTCAATAAAACTCCACATGAGGCTATTAAGGAAACCCAATAACCACACAGTAGAGAATAAATAACCATCATTCACTGAAAGACAGAAAAGTGATTTGGGGCTGAAAGTAGAAATAAAGAGAGTTCCTGTGTCTCACAAAAAGTGCTGCAGTGGGGAAGCTCAGAGAGAGAAGCTCAATAGGAGGGTTCTAATGAACCATCTGGAAGGAAAGCAACAGTTACAGGAGGAGGAAAAGAAAAACTATCTAATAATGTTTGGCAGTGACTTCTTACAAGGAACCAGAGAACTGTTTATATAAAGGACATGCTCTCTACTATGCTTCAAATGAATGGTACCCAACTCCATTTGAAAACATGACAGCCAAGGGGTCCAGCCAAAGAAAGAACACCCTCTACATTGACCGATAGAAATGGTTAATGATCGTGATCATTTTTTAAAAGGTGGTAGTGGTAACTTAACACAGACATATTGATTGTCACTTCAATAAATGTGTTCTGATTAAAATTACATCAAATCTTTCTTAGTATACCTTCACATGTCCCTTCTATGAAAAAATTTCTTTGTTTTACATCAATATTCATGAGTCATAAACTTATGTTAAAATATTTATTGCTTGTTCATAAATTGTATCTTTATTTATTAAGACCTAAATTTTCATACTTTACAGAAGAAGAAAAATTTCAAAAACATTCTAAGGACTAAGGTAAGCAAATCTTTATAAATAAATAAACAGTATTTTATTTGTCAGGTGAAGGCATGGATTTAAAATACTATTTCTAACACTTCATAAAAGAAAGTAGACCAATCCTCAAGACAGTATCAAAGACAATTTTTTTCTTTTTTATTAGATATTTTCTCTATTTCCATGTCATATGATATCTCCTTATCCCAGTTTCCCTTCTGAAAAAAAAATTAAAAATAAAACAAAATAAAAACAACAACAAAAAAAAACCTGTTCCCTCCCCTCTCCCCCTGCTCACCAACCCACCCTCTCCCACTTCCTGGCCCTGGTATTTCCCTACACTGGGGTATAGAACCTTCACAGGGCCAAGGGCCTCTCCTCCTACTGATGACCGACTTAGCCATCCTCTGCTATACACATGCTGCTGGAGCCATTAGTCCCACCATGTGTACTCTTTGCTTGGTGGTTTAGTCCCTGGGAGCTCTGAGGGTACTAGTTAGTTCATATTGTTGTTCGTCCTAAGGGGCTGCAAACCCTTCAGCTCCTTGGGTCCTTTCTCTAGCTCCTTCATTGGGGACCCTGTACTCAGTCCAATGAATGGCTGTGAGCCTCTACTTTTGCATTAGTCAGGCACTGGCAGAGCCTCTCAGGAGACAGCTATATCAGGCTCCTGTCAGCCTGCACTTGCTGGCATCCACAATAGTGTCTGGATTTGATGATTGAATATGGGAAGGATTCCCAGGTGGAGCAGTCTCTGAATTGTCCTTCCTTTAGTCTCTGCTTCATAGATAGTCTCTACAACTCCTTCCATAGGTATTTTGTTCCCCCTTTTAAGAAGGAACAAAGTATCCACACTTTGGTCTTCCTTCTTCCTGAGTTTCTTGTGGTATGTGGATTGTACTTTGTGTATTCTAAGTTTCTGAGCTAATATCCACTTATCAGAGAACGCATACCATGTGTGTTCTTTTGTGATTGGGTTACCTCACTCAGGATGATATTCTCCAGGTCTATCCATTTCCCCAAGAATTTCATAATTTCATTGTTTTAATAGCTGAGTAGTACTCCATTGTGTAGCTGTACCACATTTTCTGTATCCATTCCTCTGTTGAAGGACATCTGGGTTGTTTCCAGTTTCTGGCTATTATAAATAAGGCTGCTATGAACATAGTACAGCATGTGTCCTTATTACATGTTGGAGCATCTTCTGGGTATATGCCCAGGAATGGTATAGCTGGGCCCTTTTATAAAACGTGCTACACTGCTACTGTGGTTTCAGTATTCTGTAAAATCATTAATGCCTTGGGCTAACCAGAAAGATGAGAAATAAAACAGATGCACACATTATTGCATACAGTAATTTTAAATTGTGCACTTAATGTGGTTGCTTCAACTAATTGAGTCAGTGGACTGTCTCATCAAAAGGGATAAAACTTGCATGTGATGACTGCATGTGTGCATGTATGGACAAAGCTCTAAGTATCCCTGCCTCTGAGGATGCAGACAAACTCAGAAAATGCAGACTGGCAGTAAGTGATACACAAACTGTAAGATGTCGGTCTCCTCCACAGCTTATCACCACAGAGCATCAATGCACGCAACTGGTAAATCTGGCTGAAGGCAGCACAGTCAAGCATACCTGAAAACAGGGCACTTTTGAGAACTGCTCAATGTAGGCATTTTTAATTAATATTTTTAACCAAACTACATTGACGAGGACTTTTATGACAGGCTCTCCAGTGGGTATGTCTAATATACAAAATTTGCCATTCTTTACAAAATAGTTTTAAATCTACAGAATAGTGGTTCTCACAGGGTTTTTTGTTGTTGCTGTTGCTTTCTTTTGTTTTTCATCTATAAGCCCTCTTAATATCCTAGGAATCACAATATTCTGTCCAATGTGCAAAGACTATCATGCTTATCTATTCCATTCACCCCTTCCTACTGATTAGTTGTCACTGCCCTGATTCTTGTTTTGTTTTTAGTGTGTCTATGATTTTTTTCACACTTTTATCACATAGTTATTTGATATTTATGTCTGTATTCAATAAGGCAAAGAATACAAAAGTTTCTAACAGTATGAAATGCTAGGCATAGTTTGAATAGCTATAAAACAGATACCAGTTTAGTAGAGCTCGGGTTGTTGGACTCCGAAAAGACAACATCCGTATAAAAGCCTCAGCACTGAGGAAATACGAACCCAGTTTATTTTACAAAGAGGCCCATTTTATTTATGACTTCCCCTCTTGCTGGAAATTTGAGTCTTTAACTTTTAATGAAAAAAGTGTGAACAAAACATAAAATTGTTATTTTCATAGAAAATGACCAAACTGCTCTGTGGAGTGGTGGGAACTGTACTTGCTTCCAAAAGGCTGAGAATTTTCTAATTTCACTCAATATTGGCAATCAGTAAGATTATTAAATATACTTATCTGCTTTTCTATTTACACATTGCCTAAGCAAGCTAATCCTTGCTCATTGGTCAACCATGTATGATGTTCTTCTATCAAGAGTTCTTGGGCCGGGCGGTGGTGGCACACGCCTTTAATCCCAGCACTTGGGAGGGAGAGGCAGGAGGATGACTGAGTTCAAGGCCAGCCTGGCCTACAGAGTGAGTTCCAGGACAGCCAGGGCTACACAGAGAAACCTTGTCTCAAAAAACCAAAAAAAAAAAAAGAGTTCTTGATGATGTGCTGTGCACCGTTTAGTTTTTTTTGTTTGTTTGTTTTTTTGTTTTGTTTTTTTTTTTTAAGGATAGTAAACTTAAAAGTATATAAATGTATCATATTTAAAGAAGGAAAGCCCCTGTGTGTATGCTTACCATTCACACTCACTTTTAGAAAGAACATTAACCCTAGGAACTTTGGAAAGCCCTCACACCGAAGTCTGATCACACTGGCTCATTCTTCAGAGGAAAAATAATTTTTTTTTTACTTACTATTCTCTGATTTTGCTTTGCAACTTCTCAACATATATCTGACCCCTTACAGAATATATTGGATAAGTATGCTCACTTTTTCAGCTTTACACAAATGTAACCATAATACTGAAACTTCTGTAGCTTCTTTTACTTGCAACTCAATATTGCTTCTCCTATTCATTACTTTTATAGAATTGTGTTCATTTCTACAGGTCTATGATCATGCATACAACCAAAAAATACATCCCAATTTAGTTTACTGTTACTGTTCTTGATAGAAATTGGGATTATTCTAGTTTTCAATTAATTCTAAAACTTTTATTTTAAAAAAATGAGTATCTACTTCCTGGTAGATGATACTCCCTCAGGAACGTGAGCCTGAGAGTAGGCACTCAGTGCAGGTTTTTACACTTTTGGACCTACAGTCACTTGCATTCAGTGTGTGTGCGTATCTCCATAAAAGAAACATTTCCCATTGCTGAAATGTCTTAACATGGTCAATGCCAATTTTTTTTTTTAATAAATGTAAGAATTTCACCCAAACAGGCCTTATCTTTGTCTCTCTTCAATCTAGTATGTCCTTAAATGGCAACAGATGGAGGCTTTTATCACGAGTTTCAATCACACAAAATTTTTATCACAAGTTATAATCACCTTTAACCCTTTTTTCCTCAAAGTATCTCACAATTGAGCTATTATATTCCACCAAGGGAGGAATGACCTCCTAGATTTTCTTCCACAGTTTTTAAAGACTTTCATTTCACAAAGGATTAAGTCATCCAAGAATGAATTATGCACCCACTGAGAGACTGAGGAATTATCTCATGGATAACTGTCTCAGAACAATTAAGAGAGAATTTATTATCTTCCCGCCTTTGCAATTCCATTCCTATTTGGTAGATTTATAAATGCAAGTACAATTATTTCAAAATTCTGCATTTTACTAACTTTCTGCCACTGCTAAATCATCTTTACAACCATAAATTGTATGTCTTAATATCTAGTAAGGCAAGCTCTTTATACTTAACTCTGGAACTTGAATTTTTATGACGAGTCATTCAAGTTTTCCAACACCAGGAGACACTGTCAGATTTAAATCACCATTATTACACTATTTTCTTACTTCTAAAAATACATACAGATGGCATATCCATCTCCTTTTATCATATCCTTAATAACCTTGAATCACTTTATCCATAACTATCTTGAGTAGCTTATGCAGAATTTATATACAGGACTTCAAGGTTCTAACTGGCACTGTGCATGGAATCCTTAAGGGGTTACCTCTGCTATTTGGTTACTGCTTATAAGAAGAAACGTAGTGTTTCTACATTTTCTTTGCACTCAATACCCTTGCTAAATTCTCTTTCTACTCCAAATAAGTCTGGATATTCTATTACATTTTTGATGTGTACAATTTTATCATATGCAACGAAAATAGCTTTAGTTTCTGTTATCCAGTGCTTCTATCCTCTTCTAAGATTTATTTTTTTTAATTTATTTGGTTTTATTATATGTATGGGTAGATCTGTGTATGGGCATGTGCGTGCAAATACAAATGCCGGAAGAAGCTAGAAGCACTAGATCTCCATGGAGGTGGCGTTACCAGGGTTGTAAATTGTCTGATATGTATGATATGAACTGGACACAAATCCTCTGCACAAACAGCTCCCATGCTTAACCACTGAGGCACCTCTCCAGCTTTCAGGCTCTCTTTCTTTCTCTTCTTGGAGGGACTGAGGATTGAACCAGGGCTTGAGGAACTCTGTTTTACTGTATGAAGGAGTGTTTCCACTTCACTAATGAGCAGAATCAAGGAAGCAGGTGACTTGGAATGGTGGATGATTTTGATAGAAACATGGATAATAATTCATCATTAGTCATAAGGGATGCTGCAAGTGCCTGACAGATATCATTCGCAAAGTTCAGGAAGTTCCTGTCTATTCTTAGTTTGCTAAAGTTTTTAACCATGTGTCATTAATGTCATTAAATGTATTTTTAATGCTATCAGATAATTAAATGTCAAATTATTTTCTACATCTTCTCTTTTTATGAGTTAATACAATAGAACACAATATGTGTAAACAATAATGGAATGGGACAGAATATTGAATTAAACTTGTAAATGTTTCATTTAATAAATATTTGTCTATTCATTAAAACAGAAGGACTGGTACCCAAGAAGGTGAAATGTCCAAAGTTTCTTTTTTATTTAGCATGAATATAAACAGAAATAACTTCATAAAATGAGTCTGATGAATGTCAAGGTTTCTCTTCCATGAAAAAAACTACATAACTCTTATATGCCAAATCACATGGAAAATGGAGAAGTTATCCATTCCAGATTTGATGTTTTTCAGATTTCTATTGTGTGTCATTTGTACTCTTTTCTTTAATGTATCCTGCCTTTAAAAAAGAGTTAGTAGTTACCTTCACATGAAAGCAGGAGCCACATTACAGAATATCCTGAGCCAATGCCCTTGACAGCCAGGTCCCAATGTTTGCTGATTTTTAGTTTTGTAGTAGATGAATCTCAAACACATGCAAACAAAAAAAAGATGACTGCATGCACACAATATACAATTATAATTCAAAACCTACCTCTTACATCCACCATAAAAATGCCAAAGCAACTATTACTATGAACACAATCCCCTGCCCTGTATTTATCATTCTGGTACTTCAGTATATATTTCTAAAATAAAGACTTTATTTTAAAAAGTTTATATTCACATCACATTTTAAGAATAAAGAAAAGAAACACATTAGTTTCAGGAATTTCATTAGTATTCAAATTTCCAACCACTTTAAAAATTCTGGAAGTCCTGAACTGATAGAGAATGAGTTTATAGAGGAGTTCAGTAGTACATGGAAAAGGAGATCTTCTTAAAGAACTGCTCAAAGAACAAAATTTTGATCAAATCTGCTAGTGGCAATTTGACATGGCATACTAATAGACAATAAGACTATTAAGACTGAGTGTCAGTGATTACCATCATCATAGGGAGAGGCTCAGAGGCTTGGGAAGTAGCTGAGACTGTAAAGTGCTTGTCATACAAGTCTAAGGAACTGAGTTCAATCTAGCCCTAGAGCTCACCATGTAAGCTAGGCTGGCTAAACACTGAGCTCCAGGCATTCTGCCTGCTCTTCACCAGCACTGAGATTTCAAGTGCATGCAACCATATCTAGTTTTTGTAGAAAATTAGTGTGACAGGTTCTAGGGACTAAACTTCCAGTTGTCAGGAGTAGGTTCCTTAGGGGAACCCTGTCACCTAGTTAGGGCTGGATTTTGTATAGGTTTACTTTTTTTATTTTATTTATTTACTTATTTATTTTTAACTTTTTATTGATTATTTATGAATTTGACATCATGCACCCCAATTTCATTCATCTTGTCCCTTCGTAACCATTCTCTGCTCTTGTAAGCTCCCCTCCAAAAGAAAATTTAATAGAAAAAAAGATGTTGTGGAAGAAGACGTAGTATATCACCACTGTATGTCAGACGGAATACCCTTTTGTCCACCTAGCTCTATTTGCAAATGTTCACTGCAATAGGTAATTGGTCTGTTTCCAAAACACTGGCTTCTGTTCCACTATCAACACTAGAACCTAACTGGGACTCCTCTCAGAAAGCCTGTTGTTGTTCGGGGTCATTGAGATCCTACAGTTTTGGACCTCCATGACTAGGCCTTTCACCTGCTCCAGCAGTTCACACATGAGATAGATGTTGCAGTGGACTAGCTTAAAGCACAGGATCTGGGCTTGGGTGGTAGCTGAATTGTTCAGCCTACCAGCTCTCCTATGTACACACCATCAGGGCTAGTTCCCCAGCACTCCCCAGGCTAGCTTCTCTAGTGCTGCCACCAGCAAGGGGAGGGGCCAGATCTCCCACTCTCATGCCCTTGGGGCCAGTTCACCTGCACCTTCACCATCAGGGCTAGCTCTACTGTGATACCCAGGTGAGGTGCAGGGCCCACTTTCAACTAGAGCTGGTGAAGGGTAGGGCCAGCTCTCATGACCTCCTAGGCCAGCCCTCCTGCCTGCTGCAGGAAGTAGTGAGGGGAGAGGCGGGAAGAGCATCTCTCCCTCCCTCATGCCACCTCACAGCAGAAGAGTGGTAGGACCAGTTCATCTGTAACCCTGCTACCAATGTCAGATCTCCTGTACTGCTCAGGCAAGGTGTAGGGCTGCTCACCTAAATGCTGCAGCTGCGGGGCAAGGCCAGCTCTCTTGCCTACAGCAGGCTGCTAGGGAAAAGAGGAGTAGGCTTGTTGTTCCAGTGGCTCAGTTCTTCTGCAAAGACCTGGGGATATCCAGAACTGTATATCCATCTACCTTCCCTTACTTTGTTTAGAACACTTTGTCATACTTCTAGCATCTTAAAATGAATACTGAACTCATTAATTTGTATACATCATGTAAATACAAACAACACAGCGAATACTTAAATATAAATCAAGCTTGTTTATCAATTTTCTGACTTCTATACCTTTTTTAACTTTGTCTAAATAATCTGCATGTCTCTGACATTATCATTTAGCATCTTTGACCATGATCATGAATTTGTCAAACTCGACCTTTAAGTCACCAATGTTGCTTTATATATCAAGGTTATTACACTAGGCAGATGAAAGTTCATAATTCAGAAGGCTTCTCAGATTATCTGTTTTGGGCTTATCCACATTTATCTTTTTTTCCCTTTAAATTCTGCTTCTAATGTTAATACTGATGCATCTGACACCTTGCTGAAGCATTCGCTGAACAATCCTTCCAGTCCTTCACGCCACCCTCTGCTGTGCTGTGGTTTTAGGTTCTCAGACTATTCAATCTGAGCATGCATTTCTGTACCTGCTATGCTTAGCCAACTCTAGTGTGTGAATATTCATACATGAGATGCTAATCTCATAATTTGGGCTTTCTTTCTTTTCATCCTGATGTCTGTGGAACTTAAATCTTTTTATACATTACTCCTTTTTCTGTATTATTCTTTTCTTCCTCCATTCATTCTGAAGAGATAGATTAAATGCCCAAGTTTGCTTCAACATAGAGTAAGCTACTCAGTGTTTCTTTCTGGCCTTTCTCTGAATCAGAGCCTCAGCAGTCTTACCTGCTAATTACTCCCTGGAAATGGTTGCAGATGCTTCTTTCATTCACACTTTTTCAAAGAACAAAGGGGCTTTTATTCAATAACTGCTCAATTAAGACATTGTTGTTCTTTACTCATTTCTTTTATTTTCAATATTTCTCTCTCTGCATTTTGTACTTGAGACAGGGCCTTACTATGTAGCCCAGGCTAACCTCAAACCTGATCTCCTATGCCTCTGCCTCCCAAATACTGGGATTGCTGGCACATGCACCATACTCAGCATCAGTGTTTCTTTTACTGTATGATTCTAATAAACTGTCTTGCACAGGTAATAATGAATACAAACATCATTAAATAGCAATAATAAAACAATAATTGTTTTAAGTACATAGGTACATAAAATTTTTAGTCTTATTCCGGGAAAAATAAATAAAAACAAGGAATAGCACTTCCTTTGTTACTAAGAGTAAAGAAGATTTAGAATCAAAACATTAACAGAAGACAGGAATTCAGAAATGACCGCTCTTCAGTGTTCACCACTGCTGTGTCATACCTACCTTGAATTATTAAGTGGAGTCATTGACAAGCACAGACATCAGTAAAACATAATAGGTGAAGCACTGGACTTAAGAGACCTGTCTTCCAGCTGAGTTCCACCACTGACTGGCTGTGCAATCCTGAGACTAGCTAGGCCTTTCCAGATCTCAGAGTCTCCATACTGAAGTGAGATAACTTATTTTATAAGTTTTTATTAAGAAGAATAAATGAAGTATTGAAATGGAAGCACCTTGCAACAAGAAAGAAAGGCAATTACATATATCTGTAGGTGCATAATTTATTAAACAATGAATTAGAAAGCAGTCACATTATCAGACTGGATGAGCTACACATGGTGCCTGGATAGCTGAAGTGCATTACAACAATATAAACCAATGAAGGATTACTTCCATGTGTACTTTTTATTGCTAACTTCCAGTTGTAGCCTTAATTTCTCTCATTAAAATGTCACTGTGAGTCTCTCGGTCTTCGCTGCCTCTCCTCTACCATGACACGCAGGCTCACACATTCGTGTGTTCTTCATTGCTTTAAGCCCTGTGCATGCCATGCCCTGAACATACAGCATCTCTCTTACCACTGCTCCTCTCACAGGTGAATCAGAAGTGGCATTCCATAACATTATCATATTCCAGACTCTGACTGGTCTCTTTCAGTTTCCCATTTCTATATCCTTTCTAACACCTACCTTGGAACATAAGAAGCATCCCAAGTACTAGGAATATCCAACTGTACTCCCCAGACACAGCTCTGAACCAGTTTTGAGAAAGGCTAACCTATCCAACAATGTCAAAAATGTAAAGGATAATATTATTCTCAAGTAGATAGAAGGAAAAGGAGAGGGTAGTACCTTTCGTTGTTTCCTGCCAAAACAACTTACTTGCTAGAGTAAAAAATATTTATTTCAGTCTAAGGATCCTATGCTTTTATTTTCACATTAAGGGCCATTATGCGGTGTTTGCAGTTTGGGGTTTTGTAACCATAGTAACTCTCCTTTACATTGAATAATGTTTGGAAGGAGTTACTACACACATATAAGATACTTGATACTTACTAAAATTCTTCCTGTTTCTTAAAATGAAAGATGGAAACAGTCTCTAACATATCAGAAAGAAAGGAAAGTATTCCTACAATTTTAATTATTTTTTTCAATTTTTTTTTTTTTTTTTTTTTTTAACGACAGGGTCTCACTACATAGCTTAGAGTAACCCTGAACTTGCAGCCTCATTCCTGCCTCTACCTCCCAAATGCTAACTTACTGGTTTGAGCTATCATGCTCAGTCCAGTTATTTTTTAGTAAGTTGACTCAAGCTTTGTGGGGCTTTCATATATTGCAGAGAAAAGTAAATATGTAGCCAGTACACTAGGATAGCATCGAATAGATGTATGAAGTAGAAAACTTCTGAGGATGGCCTAAACATCAGACTTCCACTCAAAAGGGCAATATGCACCAAGCCAATTAACACTAATAAGTAAGACACCTTCTTGCCAGGCATGAAGGTAAGAGCTTAGGACAAGGGCACGGCTGATAGTCAATAAGTACACTGCTAGTTACCCTCAGCCCAGGAACTCATCACTCTGCAGCCGCAGGAGACTAGCACTACATTCTACCCACACAAACGGGATACCCAGAGAACATGTTTCAGAATACTGCCTTCACTCAGCCTGGATTAAGCTGAATTCGAATCACACTATCCATCTATAAGTAGTAAACCAGTGTAAGCAGGTCAGTACTGAGAAAAGAGCACAAGAAAGACAATTTAAAAAGAAAACCTTGTTTTAAAGTCTACAGTTTGCAGTAGTATGAAACCACAAGTCACTCACATACACTGTAGATTGGGAGGCCAATGAACACACAGACATCATGAAAAACAGACAGGTCACTAAAGGAAATGAAGACCAAGGACCACTCTCCTTGTTTCGATGGTCATCAGTCTTAGTTACAGCAACACAAATGTCCTTCAACAATGAGACACATCTAAAGACTCACCTCATGCTTGGAGAAGAGCCGGACACCCTCCAGCTGGTGGAAAACTGGGTAGTGCTGGCAATCAATCTGGTCACGACGATACACATCACCTACCACAAGAAAGGCATTAAGTCCCGCATGCAGCAAGTCCCACTGATGTGCTGATGTGTGTGCTCTCAGCATGTGTTCTCGATTCAAGTAATAGTTGTCCCCCTTCTTCCTGCTGGGGTGGTCAGCTGGGATTAGCAGGCTATCAAAGTTCTGCCAGGTGGTGACCACTGGAGGAAGCTGGTCATAGACGGAGAACAGAGGTGTCCTGGATCGCCCCATATACTGCTGGTAGAAGTGCTCCTTCACCCGTTCCTTAATTAGCCACAGAGGGTGGAACTTCTGGTTGTGCAGGTTCCTGCCCACCTTGGAAAGGACCTTCTGGGTGAGGTTAGTGTGGTCATCCTGAGGGTAAGATTTACCAAGCAGGTCCAGCACACTGCCTGGAGCACCTTGAACAGCAAACTGTGATGCAGCTGGTCTTGAGCCCCATGCCCGGTGTTGATGGCATCTGCAGACATGACTGACCTTCCTCACCAGGTAGATGTACTCATGGGCAGCTCTGATGAGAGCCAAACAGACCATTGTAGAAGCTTCTCACAAATTCTGGAAAGAGCACACAAGAAAAGCACAAGTCAGGTTTCATTCTGTAGGCAACAAGTGCATCCTTGAGTTTTCTCAACAGGCTCATGACTTTCCTAGTGACAGTTTTTCTCTGCCATCACCTCCACAGCACAGGAAGACCAACTGAGAAAATTGATTGTCAAGGCTGCTGTAATACGAAGGTTCTCTCCAGAATTCATGTTGAAATTTCACTGTCATCTAACAGTACTGAAGGTGCAAAGCAAGAGGGGCTCTGCGTCTAGAATACAAGACTGAGTTAATTACAGTGAGAGTAGGCTCCTTGTACAAGGATAAGTGCAAACACTGTTCCCTTGCTTTTTCCACCGGATGACCCACAAGATGGTCTGGCCTTGCACTAGTGCCTTAATTTTTGATCTACAAACTCCAAAGTTATGAGAAACAAGCTTCTTTTTATTGTAAATTACTCAATCTGTGGAGTTAGGTTAAAGAAACAACAACAACAACAAAACCCCACAACTCAGGCATGAGTTGCGCACCTTTAAACCCTGCACTCAGGAGCAAAAGCAGGTGGGTTTCTGTGAGTGTGAGGCCAGCATGGTTTAGCAGAGCAAGCTCCAGGTGGGTCAAGGCTATATAGTAAGACCTTGTCTCAAATTTTAATTAACTAATGGATTAATTAAAGAATTAAACAATCTTAATTAGTTAATAAAACACAACTAAGACAAAGCCTTAGTGTTTGCTGCTCTAAATCAAAACAGTGAAAGTGTTTATCTCTGATCTCTAGGTATTATTTAATTTAAATGTAATTTAACTTCTTTCCTCTGTAGAAAAAAAAAAAAGAAGAAGCCTTCATCATGCTGCTCTGAAGGAGAACACACTGAATGTCCCAACTTCCTTTATTTTCACTGCATTCTAACACCTACAGAATCTTTGAAAAGTAACCTAAAAGTTATTCAAGTCCAGCTAATCAGACCTGTAAAAAATATATAACTTCAAAATACCATTTTAAATAGGTTCTTAGGAGATGGCTCCGTTGATAAAGTACTGGTCAGGCAGACATGAGAGCCCAGCTTTGGATCCACAGTGCCCATGGAGCAAAGGTGGGGACATCTGCAAGCACCTGGAAAGCCAGTGTTAAGTCAGAGGCTCCTGGGCGAGCCAGCATAGCCGAAGTGATGAGTTACGAGTTCGCCAAAAGACCCTGTCCTAAACAATAAGGTGGAGAGTGTGAGAGGCCTCGTCTCAAAAAACAAGGTCAAAGTGTCCAAGGAAGGCATCCAGTGTGGACCCCTGGCTTCCACATACATCCACACATATGTAAACGTGTACCCAAATGTACACAATACATATACATACATACGAATGCACACAACACATACACATACATACAGATCTTTTGAATAAAATTACTACTTCAGATGGTAGAGTTTCATTTAGTGATTTTAAAAAGTAAAAAGAAACTTAACAAAAGTTTATACTAAGTAACAGGCTGTGCCAAGGGAGGGCAGAAATTGGATTTGTGAATACTGTGAATATAAGTCTTCTCTGCTCTTATTGGTCACGACATTTAACATAAAACCCTTTACATCACTCTATCAGTGACTGGTTTTCATCATAAAAGACAAGTTTCTACAGCAACACATACACAATAAGCCTAACAAAGGACAGAATTTACTAGAAAGGGAACACAGGGCTGACAGAAGACAGAGGACTGATGGGAGGGGGGGGAGAACAAAAAAACAAAAACAAAAACAAAAACAAGAGAAAAACAAGAAGAGAAAGAAAACTCCATATACCTTAGTAAGACAGTAGAATTTCAGTTAAGAGCTGCCTTAGCAGTCACATGGGATAGGTCAGTGACCTCTCAGGTAAACTGATAAATATCCAGGGATACCAAAATCCTGTACCTGTTAGTGGAAAGACTGTGATCTACTAACATTGTTTATTCCTTAGTTCAACAAAAGCAATCTTCAACTCCCTCGGGGAACATAGTAACAAAGAAGACCAAAGTAAAATTCAGAAATAATTTAAGTTCTTAAGTCACTCAAATCTTTTGAATTTAGAATTTTCATTTTAAGATCCTTTAAAATATACAATTTGGTGGCTTTCTTCAAGACTCATGCATTCCACCTATAGTCTATAATTCCATGGTTCACCATTGGCCTCTGGCTTGTTTTTATACATAAAGCTTACTAAAACACAGCAAAGGGCATTCTTCAGGGTGACTTCTCCAATAAACACATCCCCCAAGAAATGAATAACCTGCAGCATGATCTGATCCTTACGAAAACTGCTTCCAGCCTTGATTTTCATTTAATTCACTGACAAGTTTTTTGTTGTTATTGAGTTTTGTTTTTTTGTTTTTTTTGCACTGTCAGTATAATCTCCTTACTGCAAAATGTATGTGTAGACTATAGAGACACAGAAAGCAGCAAGAATATAAATATATGTATTAAATATTGACTTTAATCCAAAGGACAAAGGATGCCATCTAAAACAAAGGCAAAACAATGGGCATCTGACAACTTTACAGAAATATCTGTGTTGTTTAATCCTTAAGCCCTTCCTTTAGGCTCCTTATTACAAAACAAAAAGAGAAAAGAATACACATCTCATAGATAAAGAATTAATCCAGACCTTGTTCATAAGATACTTAATTCACTGCCCTATGTGTAGAACTGAGCTGAAGCAGAACTGACCCAGAGACTCCAAGAAATAAGTAACACAGAAAGTAGCCATGCTATTCACTGAGACTAAGAATTCAGAATAAATAGAAATTGTGTTTGTTCAGATGATTTTCTACACACCGGTAAGATGCGGAGGGACTGCACATGAGCAAAGCTGTCTCAGTGGGTAAAGGCACCAATGCTAAGCTGGACGATGAGTTCCATCCCCAGGACCCACATGATGAAAAGAGAAAAACCTCCCAATTGTGCCCTCTGATTTCTACATAGGCATCACAGTACAAACATGACGCCACAGGGCATGCACATGCAAACACACTACAATAAATACATGTAAAGAGGAGGTTCTGGGGGTGCTGGAGAGAGAGCTCAGCAGCTAAGAATATTTGCTGCTCTTCCAGAGAAGCAGAGTTCAATTCTCACCACCTGTGCCAGGCAGCTTGTAACAGCCTGTAACTCCAATTCCAGGGAATCTGATACCCTCTTCAGGTTTCCAAAGGTTATATATTCACATAAATACGCAGACATATATACTGATGAAAATAAAACAAATCCTCAATTTTTTAAAAATGTAAAACTTGTACACTGGTGAAAAAGTAAATCATGTAAAAACCTAGAAAATGCTGTGCACAAAACAATCAAAACTGCTTCTTGGAAGGAGAAATGCTAACTCTGCATTCCAGTCACTTAAGAGGATAAAGCAGGAGCATCTCAAGTTAAAGGCCCTTGGGAATACAAAGCAGGATACGATAAACCACAAAAAACCTTGATTCTTAAGACCGTATCTTAATATATAAACTAGCTTCTACAACAGCATATGGAATGAAATCTTCAGATTAACAGAAAAAAAAAAAGGGACCTCATTCAGAAGTCATTCAGTCCAAAGCCCAGACTCCACATATAAGGACATGCAAGCAAGTATAAGTGAGATAATCTGAGCAGTTGACTGTTTTGAATAAGAATTACCCCTACAAGCTCATATATTTGAAAGCTTAGTCACAAGGAAGTGGAACTGTTTGAAAGGATTAGAAGGGTTAGGAGGTGTGGCATTGCTAGAGGAAGTGTGTCACTAAGAGTGGGCTTTGAGGTTTCAAAAAGTGTTTGTCTCCGTCACAGCCCATGGATGCAGATACAGCTCTGAGCTACGGCTCCAGGACCTGCCTGGCACCATGTTCCCTGCCTCAAAGATAATAAATAAACCTAAAAATCCATAAGCAAGTCCCAATTAAATGCTTTCTTTTTTAAGTGTTGCCTTGGACATGGGGTCCCTTCGTAGCAATAGGACAGTGACTAAGACAATGACTGATCCCAGTGACCTGATTCCCATGTAAAACGCTTTTCTATTACTCCATGCTACTACAGTCTCCTTCTGACTCCAGTGCTCACTAGAACAATGATCTTAGCTTTGTCATCCTCAGTCTAGAGGGTCCTATTAGGCCACGGTTAGAAAAGAGTAATAAGTTAATAATAGATGACCCGACAGTGCCTGAACCACAGAAAACTCTTAATAAATAGCAGCTACAACTGCTGATAGTTACCTTACCTAAGTACACTGGGTATCAACTTACTGAACCACCTGATCCAGCAAAGACTAAGACAGCAAGGTCAATGGGATGCCAAGCCTCCACAGAGGGTGCTAGCTGCCTCCTCCACTCTGAGGAAAGAGGGTTTATATCAGGGACGTAAGCACACTCAGGGAATTTCCATTGTTAAAAGGGTGAGGCAGGGGATTACCATGAGTTCAAGGCAAGGCCTTACTGGGCTACACAGACACACTCTCAAAAAACCATGGGAGGCAGAAGAAAATAAAACTTCACTTTTAGAGCCATGAATTTCACCTCAATATTGAAGGTTATGTTTTAGGATGTTGGCCACATTAATAATACAAAACTTTCTTTATCCCCTCAAATCTAGCATAGTGACTACACTATAAAATATTAATTAATGTAAAGTTTATCAGAGACTTAGTATTTAGATTTTACTTATTTTTGTGTGTGCACATATTCATAAGAATGATTGCAGGCACCAAGGATAGCAAGAAGACAGTGTCAAATCCCCCAAAGTTGGAGTTACAGTTATGAACTATCCAGTGTGTGTACTAGGACTTGAACTTGGGTTCTCACTAAGAATAGTACATGCCCTTAACAGATGAGCCTTCCTTCAGCCCAAATGTTAACTTCATATTGGTTGCTACAGTCCTCTCTCTGCTTCCCGCACTCTTTTGGAAAAATCTAAGCACTTCATGCATTCTTGTGGAAAATCTAAACACTTACCAGAACAATGATTTCTCTGAACTACAATTGCCTTGCTGAAAAGGGTCAATCCTAAGTGACCATAACTCAAACAGGGTCAGCACTGTGTAAAAGCCATCAGGCAAATGCTATAACCATAGATGTAGTATATAGTCTATATGATGAAAATATAAACAGTCCTATATCTGCTAAGGAAATAGAAACAGTCATTAATAGTCTCCCAACCAAAAAAAG
>NW_022196913.1:40511570-40536181 GCF_008632895.1 Mastomys coucha | reverse complement strand
AAATATCTAAAATTAAAAAAAAAAAGAAAAAAAATAAAATAAAAGTTATTTGTTAACCTTAAAAAAGAAAGAAAGAAAATATAAAATTTGACTGCTTCAAACTACATGCATAGATTTTACTCTACTAGTTTCCATTTTTACTCAAAAAATCACATCAACAGAGTATTTTTTCCATCCTGCTGACAAGGATGAATAACAAAAAATCTCTAAGCAGGCAGTTTCCTCTATTACCTGTGAGAGAGTTATTGGCACAAGCTTTTTAGAAAGCAACTCAGCACTATCGTGAAACTTAATACTGTTCATATGTTGTAGCACAGCAATGGAAACTATCAAAAGGAAAACCCAAATGAAAGCAAGAGTTAAATATGCAGTTATTTAATGATACTTATATTAGAAAAAGATAAAAACAAGATGACTATCCCAAAAGAATGATCAAGCAAATTATGGAATAACTATACAATATAACATTATGCAGTCATTAAATATAATTTTGGAAAGAATCCTAGAGATGCAACAATATACCAATGATAATTGGGACATATAATTGTATGTATAAAACCTAACCTATACAAATACATGTTTATATATACACTCTAGACATGAAGCCATAGAAAGAACTGTGTGAAAAGTTTAATAGCAAGTAATCACTGATTCTTTATTCTATTTTATATTTCTATTAAATTTTTCTAAATAGAGTTCTATTATACTTTGATTAATTTGAATAATATTAATTAGTTAAATTTGAATACTATTAAAAATAAACCTTTGAAACAGCCCAGTTGTATGCTACACATTCTGTGGCCTGTGTTCAACAACATCATCGGTGCAAATGCAACCTTGGCAGGATTGCTGGAGGTGAGGCCCACCTCCTACACCTTTACTTCTTAGGAGAACAAAAGCAGGACGTTTGCAAGGAAAACGTTGTAACTGCCTAATTTTCTCTGTCCGGCCATAAATCATCTATCATAAACATGATGGCAGTTACTTGGTGCCACTTCCTGAGAAGTAAATTTTAGGAAACTGGTCCAAGTGTAAACACATTTCTTTTTTTTTTTTAATTTTTTTATTAGATATTTTCTTTATTTACATGCCATATGATTTCTCCTTTCCCAGGTTCCCCTCAAAAAAAAAAAAGACCAAAAAACAAAACAAAACAAAAAACCAACAAGAACAAAACCCTGTTGCCTCCCCCCTTTTCCTGCTTGCCACCCCGCCCTCTCCCACTTTCTGGCCCTGGCACTCCCCTACAATGGGGCTCAGAATCTTCACAGGGCCAAGGGCCTCTCCTCCCATTGATGATCAACTTTGCAATCCTCTACTATACACATGCTGCCAGAACAATCAGTCCCACCATGTATACTCCTTGGTTGGAGGTTGAGTCTCTGGGAGCTCTGAGGGTACTAATTAGTTCATATTGTTGTTCATCCTAAGGGGCTGCAAACCCTTCAGCTCCTTTGGTCCTCTCTCTAACACCTTCATTGGGGACCCTGTACTCAGTTCAATGGATGGCTGTGAGCCTCTACTTCTGTATTAGTCAGGTACTGTCAGAGCCTCTCAGGAGACAGTAATTTATGAAATTCTTAGGGAAATGGATGGATCTAGAGAATATCATCCTGAGTGAGGTAACCCAATCACAAAAGAACACACATGGTATGCACTCTCTGATGTGGATATTTCATTCCTTTTTAAAAGGGGGAACATACTTTCCGTGGGAAAATACCCAAGGAAGGAGTTGCAGAGACTAACTATGGAGCAGAGACTGAAGGAAGGACAAGCCAGCCTGATATAGCTGTCTCCTGAGAGGCTCTCACAGTACCTGACTAACACATTTCTCAATTATACTCATGAAAGAGATCTTTAATATGTGTGAAACCTCAATTGCTATGTGGCATGTTAGTATAGAAGAAAACATGCCTTACTTCTAAAGAAAAGATTCATGAAATCTTGGGTGAACCTAAGGCGGCAGTCCCACTTGTCAAGAAGTTCCTTACATAGGGCTGCTGGGATGGTGGGAAGAGGGCCACAGCCAGAATCCAGCAGCAGGCTTGGGTGGAGCATCAGTAACAGCACAAACTGCAGCACTGTGAAGGATACGTCCTTTGAGAAAGCCTGGGAATTCTAGGAATCTGTAGAAAGCACAGCATTTCACTGCTTTTGAACCTGTGCAGAACTGTTCTTCAGGAGGTCCAGGATCCCTTGCCTACTAGACTATCTTATAAAGGTATTTTACTGTTGAGAAATCAAATACCAAGACGACACTTTTCACAGAAAGCAGGGAAGCTGGCTAAATGAAGAGCTGCCTAAGATCTCCTTTCTCTTTCCCTGGCCCAGCTCAGCTCACTGAGCTCCTAAGGAGCACCACTGAAATGATATGCAAGTATGTCCTCCAGCAGCCTATCTCTTCATATGGAATGAAGCCTAAATAAACCACATACTCCTGTCAGTATTTTGGGTTTTCTGTAGCATTCCCTGTCAACTTTACTTACGTGGCATATGCAGGACCAACAGAGAAGTCTTTGTCATAGAGAACATTCATAGACTTCTAAAGCATATAACACTTCTTATAAACCTATAGTCAACTCCTGGATACTTCTTACTCTCCTCCCCCATTGTCAGTGCATTCTGTATTCTAGGTTGTCATGAGTAATAGGCCTCTCACTGGACACTTTCAATTCTTTGGCTCCTAACCCTATGAATCAGCTGACACCTTTCCCTATGCTATATCACCTTCTTGTTTTCACAGATCTCAGTAGTCAGTCACCATACAGACTCCACTGTTCACCAGTCTCACTCAGCCTGCTGAAGACACTCAGCCAGTTTGGAACAACTCTATTCTCTGTGCTGCTGATGACACATCTTCCCTTTCTCACTGCTTCTGGTTTGCCAACTCCTACATTTTAATAGTACAATTAATTTCAAAGTGAGCAAGGGGGGAGGAGGGGAAGCGGGAGGGGGGAAGGGGGAAAGAGGGGGAGGGAGAGAAAGAGCAGAAATTGCTATGGCCCCTCCTACACTAAAATTCATAAGTCAAATCAGTTTAAATTTTGTGCCGAAGTAAGTTTTGGAATCTATTTATAAGGGGGAACAATTTTTTATCAGAATTTTGAATAAGAGGCCTTGGGCTCAGGTTTCCTTGATCCTGAGTCCACTACTTGCTAGTCTGCCAGGCCCCAGTGAGCAGCTTCTCTCCACTTTAGTCTTTTACTTCTGCCTAACAATGGAAAAAATGTGAGGGCCTCTGGGCACATGTGTCCACATCACTTTTCTACTAGGAAACCTGTCCCAATCCCAATACTATGACTAGACTTCCTATGGCTCAGTCCCAAGCTACTTTTCTTGTCTCTTCTTGGAATTGTTACTACAACATGCACCTATTTTACTACTCAGCACCTATGTACTAGAGAATAATTCCAGATGGTTATCCTACCATTGATAGTTTTTTTATTAATTCTAATATTTCAATATGCTAATAGTGGTATTATAAATTCATTTAACAATAAAACAAATAGATCCTAAAATAGTTTTATCTCATCTTACCTGAGCCAGCTAGTTCTTTGGCAACTTGACACAAGCTAGAGTCACTTAAGAAGAAAGAAATTCACCTGAGAAAATGGCCCCACTAAAATGATCTGTGGACAAGCCTCTGGGCCATTTTCATGATTAATGACTGATAGAAAAAGACCTAGTCTACTATAGGTAGTGTGATCCCTGCATAGCTTGTCCTAGGTCCTATAATGAAACAGGCTGAGCAACTCATGATGAGCAAACCAGTAAACAATGTTCCTATATGGCTTCTGCATCAGTTCATGCCCTAACCTCCCTCAGTGACAGAGTATGAGATGTAAGATAAAATAAACCCTTGCCTACCCACATGTTTATCACAGCACTAAAAACACTAAGATAGAGATTATCAATGACATTAATCAAAAGAAAAATGTAACTGCAGAAATAAAACACATTGATAGGATGTGCTAGATTTAGAACCAGTTCTAGAATTCATACTATTTTTAAAGAACACAACAAAATCAGGCAACAAAAATGACTAATTTCCTAAACCAAAGAACTTGAAGAAATCAAAAACACAGTTGAAATTTGGTCAACTATAACAAATGCCAAAAAATTTAAAGTGGGAGCTGGAGCAAGGGTTAAAAGTAGTCTGTTCTTTCTGAGAAGCCA
Source organism: Mastomys coucha (assembly GCF_008632895.1). Classification (NCBI taxonomy): domain Eukaryota; kingdom Metazoa; phylum Chordata; class Mammalia; order Rodentia; family Muridae; genus Mastomys; species Mastomys coucha. Next base: position 40,532,005 of record NW_022196913.1, on the reverse strand, counting down.
GGTTTGATATTTAGCACCTATATGGTTGCTCACAACATTCTCTAACTCCAGTTCCAGGTTATTCAAGGACCTCTTCTAGAATCTAAGGGCACTGCATTCACATGGTGCATAGATAGATATGTATGCTTGCAAAGCACCATACATAAAAAATAAACATATAAATTTTAAAATTAAAAATTAAAATTCACAAGCCGAGATCTGTAGTTACACTGGCCAAAACTTCTTTCTGAGAAGAGGGAAAGACCAGTCACCATGAAGTCAGACATTAGAGACAAAGTCACACAATATTCAGATCTCAATCTTGAAGAACACCTTATAGTTTACAGAAGACACAGCTTTGTGTAATATATCAAGATCAATAAAGGGTCAGCTTTGATATGCACCAGAACAGAATTTGCTGCATCTACACATTTTGAAACTAACTGAGAACAAATAAACGTATCTGCTATGTGCTTCATTGAAACCAATGAAAACAGTATGAATATTTAAACTTAGAAAGTCACACTTTTGCATCAGATGATCCACTCAGTAATTACCTGTGAACAGGGATTTTGCTCCACTGAAAAGTAACCACTTTAGAGCAGAAATCACTTATTTTATTATTTCTATGAGGTGGTAATGCACACAAAGTACCTGCACCAGGGAAGGAATGATCAACTCCCACTTCACAATGCTCACACAACTCTTTCTATGACCTCAATATGAAACAATCCACTCAGCAGGATCATTCACATGACATACAGTCAACAGACAGTATACCTTAGAAAGCACCCACCTGCAATGCCACCTATGCTTAGCAGGACATATTAATACATATAAAAGTGTGGACAATATCCCTCACCCCCTTCCTTGTGTTGTCTATTTACACAAATGTAGGGAGCATTCTGGAACTTTGGTTTCTTATAAAAACACAGGACTACTATAAGACTATGTTTTCTCTTCAATCCAGGTGTGGAGATAGACGGCTGCTTAGCAACAGCTGGCTGTACTTTTGCTCTAGCAGAGGCATGGTTTTGCCAGCTGCAGATAGTTTCTGCAATTGTGTAACATTTGGAATTCTGGGAACTTTTCAGAGGATATATAAATGCTAGGGCCCCCAAGAGTTGTGGTTGGTGGTCATTGAGGGGGTTGGTTGTAGTTTGCTAGTAGTCAGGCTCAAAGAAGAAATGAAAGGAAAGAAATTAGATTCCAGAATCTCTGTCTCTGTCCCTTCTATCCTTTCTTTTCTATCTAATGATAGGGGGTGAAGTCAGGGAGATAAAGGGTGGAAAAAGAAGAACACACAGAATAGCAAAGACTGGCTACAGACAGATATATTTTTCACAGAATCTGATGCATCTGAGTCCTAGAAATGGTTGCACCTCTGATTAACAGTGACCCTGCTTCTATACTGGTTACTTTAACATTCCTGACTAGCATCAAATGAATGAAGCCTTCTGTAATGATTCATCACCATGCATTTTCCTAATTGATTCCAAACCATATGTGAGACAATGGAGAAGCTCTCGAGACAAGCAACTGCAGGTCTCACATATATGAGTCTCTAGCTGGAAAACACCAGCTGCCCCTTATCATGCATCAATGCTCTTGGCTTGTGATATAAGTGTAAATAATTTTTAGCTCAAATGGTGATTTATTTACCTATCGCTGGCCTTGAGGCATATTTAAGGCATGGTTTATAACCATCAGCAAGTAACTGACACTGGGCATTGCTGCCTGAAGCACATGGCTTCCACCAGTTGGCAAAGGCCCATTACAATATTAATGAGAATGCCATTTGTCAAGACAATTATGCATGAGCCTGACAGTTACAGAGAGCAGACAGCCACGTGAAAGATGGGCCCAAGGCATATGGATCAGACGCCTGAGAAATCTCTTGGTACTTCTGTCTTTTGTAATAGTAGCCTTTTGTGTAGATAATGTCTTATTAAAATATTAAGTCTGAGGGAGGAAAAGCAATGGGAGAGCAAGTATTAACACAACTATTATCTATGTGTATAACTCACTCTTCCCATTCAGAAGGATCTTTTCATCGGTGTAATTCAGTTGAGAAGTGACTACTAAATCAATCTTTCATAATAAATACAATGGTTTTCATAATGAGAATTCTGAACCTGTTTTTCAAGCTGGGAATATCTTTATTTATTCAAAAATAAAAGAGCACCCATGAGAAAAGTATCATGTGATGGAAACAAAAACACAGGGGCAATTCCACTTTGAAAAGTTCTCTCTTTTTCTTCCCCACTAAACACAAGTTCCAGGAGGAATCAGTCTGGATGTCTTAAGCCAAAAGGTTAAAATATGCAATTAAATGAATGCATGAGAGATTGACTGCAGACCAAAGAGCCTACAAATGAATTTGAATGCAGGTTAATAAGTGACATAAGCTATCACCGTATTTGAAATCGATGTGACTCCCAATCACTCTTTCACTATTTTTAACTTCTCAAGGTGTCATGTAAAATTAAGTTCATGCTATCAGTATGTATTAGTGTGAATGTCCTCCTAAATATGCCAAGGGAAAAGCTTGCAGTGCACAAGGTACACCACACACACACACACACACACACACACACACACACACACACACACAAACATATCAATATACACAAAGAGCAAAACAAAACTAAACCACACCTCATGTTCCTCGCTATCTCAAGAAACCCAAATGAAATAGCAAACTGCCAGTTAATTCCAACAAATATCAACCTCATTTTTATCTTGTTATCTTAAAAAAATTAACTATTATTCTCTATAGTCCACATTTTGGGAGAAATGGTGCAGTTAATTATCCACAAACTTTTACATTTAAAAAAGTTTTATATTAATCTTACTAATATATAGGTACATAACAGTGTTAAATGTTTAAATGTTCAACTAATGGGAGAAGATTTTCACCCAGAAATAATTTAGCAAGCAGAATGGTAATGGCAAATAAAGTTAAAAAATGTTTCAAGTCAGCTCATTAATTGCATGTTTTAAAAAATGGTTTTAAGGAATTATAAATAGTACTGCTACATAGAAAAATAACCTCTGGGTTAAATTTGCTTCCCTAAGTAATCTAAATAAGCTGATTTTTATCTAAGATTCTCCAAATAAGTTCACTGCATATAAAACCCTGGATGCTGGGTCTGGCAGAATAGAGAGTAAGTTATAGCACACAGGCACAGCTAGTACAGAGGCCCAGGATCAGTAAGCAGAGGCTAACATCCGCCTGTGTACCTCCCAGCACAGAACAGCAGCATCAGCCTCAAAGCCTTCAGGATTCACTTGTTAGTCCTTAAACTGGAAAACACCACAATTATATATGTAAGCTAACTAACCCAAAGCCTGTCTCCTGACAGAACAATCCTGACTTGTCCAAACTGCAGCCCATCCCGCAACACCCACTGCCTGGCCCCACCAACCAACACCAGCCCACCATGTTCCATTCAATCTATTCTCTGTACAATTTCTTCACAGAGTGAAGAGTCATTAATATGATTCAAACTGCCACTAATGTTTTACCTACATTAAAAACTGTCTTAACTAGCATGATGTCTGTTCCTGTAATCCTAGCACTCAATGACAGAGGTCAGAAAATGTGAGTTGTAGGCCAGCCTGAGTTGCATGGCAAGAACCTGTCATTAATAACAATAACAAACTTGTTATAACAAGAAGGAGAAGGAGGAAGAGGAGGAGGTCACAGTCATCATCTCACTTTCCACATCAGTGACCTGAGCAGTCTCCTCACTGTAGGTATTTGCTGCTTCTACACAAGTCATTCGTGGCTCAAAAAAGCACGGTATCAGTTAAGACTCTAGCCTGTCTGTCAGGTCTTAAGCTACCTGAAGGCAGAGAAAATATTCTGTCATTAAATGCAGTGTTTTTCTAAATCAGAAGGAATAACTCTGTTATGAACATCTAAAGTAATACATTTCCAAATTACGGTTTAGTGAAGAACCCAGAGCATCCATTCACTTCACAATGACATTTGCATGGCCCCATATATTATCCATAGCAGATCTCAAAAGACAGTAGTAAGAAAGCCCAGTGCAGTCAGTGTAGGAAGTCAACTGCAAGTATAAGATCAAACATCATTTTAAGCTGTAATAATCCAAAAAGCAGTATAAGCCTGAAGATAGCTGAACAACAGCAGAAGAGTGGAAGTCCACCCTTCTGCATACAGTGTCATCTCTTCCTAAAATGATAGAATATTACTCTCTGACCACATCAATTTTTATATGGACAACTAATACATGAAGGTGTTTAAATCACCAATATAGAAAAGCTATTCATACATGGTAGTTAATGTTATCCTACAAACCCACTGTGATTACAGACTTAAAAAGAAGCAATGCACATAGAGAAAATACGGGGTTGATTTCCTGAAAGCTTCCAGTCACATCATTACCACAGCATCAATACAAATCTTGTTGTCTATGTTTCTGTTTAAATGTACTCTACATGGTAATATATTACATTAACATTGGCTTCACGGCCAACACCTAAATGAAGCTCCTAACACCTGTAATTTCTCAGTTGTATTCCACAAAGTTCCTGCATTCAGGGGTGCTAGATGGAACTTCAGTAAAGTGGTTGAAGTGAAAACAAAAATAATGCATCTGCAAACTATGATACCAGGCAGACCTTGGGAAGGGAACTTGAGCCAGGATGAGAGCTGACAACTGGCAGTGCATTGCCTGGCTCAGCCTTGGCGGCGGTATGCATGTGAGCCTACCTCGTTCCCTGCTCTGCATGGGTGTCAGTGAGTGTCTCAAGTCCTGATTGCAGATACAAATAAATCAGTAAAGTGAGCAAATACAGAAGCCTAGTAGGATGCAGGCCAACTGTGTACTAACACACTGTTCACAGTAGACGCCTCGCAGGCAGGGAAGGAAGCAGGCAGCTAGGCAAAGGAGGGCGGGGAACTTGTATTTTACTCTATGCCTTTTTATCCTTTGAGTTTACACAGGTGGGAGGGCCTGCCCTCATGAATGAAGTTTATAATGATATGGATATGGATAAGAAAGCAGTATTAAACACATTTTTAACATCAACAAAAATAAAATTTAGCTTTGGGTTTAAACAGTAAAAAAAGAAAAGGGAAAATGAAACAAAAAATTGAAAGAACGATTATTCTTCCTACACCAAGGCAACTTAAGCAGACTCTCCAGTGAGGCAACGACACAAAAAATGACTTAAAAGAAAAAATATACATACACCTTAAGTTCTCAGTTCCCACCAAAAGGGGAGGCCACAGAGAATGTGATATGCTAAGAAATTGCTTTCAAAAAAACCACATCAGAAAAATAGCTTTACACAACAGCTATGCTCCCCCAGGAAATTTAAATGTAATATTTTGTACAACACTTAAAAATGATTGTCTGGAACAAGAGCTCTGTGTGTGTTCCAAAGAGTAGAAGCAACAGCAGTGGCTCTAATCCGTTTCTCCAGGCACTGAGTGGGTAGGCAACCATTATTTTAAAAACTCTCAGCAGAGTCTTATGCCAGTTAAAAGTTTAGGTCTCATGAAAACAGAAATATATCAAAACACTGTACTAGTAGAAACTATAAGCTTTTCCTATGGACAATGGTTGATCATTAAAGACCTGTGGCTATTCTGTGCAAACACATGAAAGTCAGATACCAGACAAACTGTCCTGTTTTCTTTATGTAACATAAGACAGAAAACTCATTTTTTGTGGGGAAAAAAGATTAGAATGAAACATTCCTATGGAAAGTACTGGTAGTAAGTGGCTGACTGAAAGGGTTTTTTTTTTTAACCTCATAGGAAAACCACAGTTTATTCATTAAAGTCAATCTATACAATATACACTATAGCACACCACCAGGTGCACAGCACAGGCCTGGAAGAAGCCACTTTACAATAAATAAGGGGGGTCTGTCCATTGCTCCTACACCAATGTCTTGAGATCTCTCAAGAGCCACATCTTGCTATAAATACCAAAGCAGCCAACTCGGCTATTCGCAGGGGAGATCAGAAAGCTGACACCTTAGCCAAGAGCTGACATCCACTCAAACCCCAATTTTTCCTGTGAGGCTCCATCCCAGAAGAGAGAATTCCTTCCACATCAGCATGTCCTGAGACTCAGTTTAGATAGTTATGGGGACTTTCCAAATGTCTCTCCTCTTCAAAGTTAGCTGTTCACAACAAAACAAAATCTGAAGAGCATTAAGCCTGAAGATATGTTCTGGGTGACCAACAACATCCTGACATTCTACAAGGACAGGGTGTTCGAGGACCACCAGGAGACAATCGCCGGGGTCTTTAGGAGAATCAGCAGCATTGCCAACTCTTTACATGAAGTAAAACTCTGGAGCAAAGTCAGGTGGATGGACAATGGCACTGCAATCAGGAAAACCACCAATGCAACCAGAATCATCCATGACAATTACAATCAGCTGGAGGTCCCATCTGCTGTCTTTAAGTCTCTAGGAGAGAGGACATACTTTTAGCCTGGATTGACAAGAATCATCAGGAAACTTCTGCAGCTTGACACTAAATGCCTTGTCTGATTATACACTACCCTACCCACTGTGAGGGTTTTTTTTTTAATTGCTGTTGTTGCTTTATTTGATGTTTGTTTGTTTGTTTGTTTTCTGGTAAAGAGGTATTTCTTAACATTGATGATAATTTTAATACCTTGATGGGCTTGAATTATGCAGGTATAAATACTGCCAGAAAGAGATGGATGATGTATTCCTACTCCCTGTGCATTTCACCGTATGTAAATGTATGTAAATCAGTCATATACACAAATATGAGCTCCAGTTAGATAGTTGTCTGGAGCTAGAAGGAAGTTAGCAACTCACTCTGAAACCCCCCCATGAAAAGAAAGATGGCTCTATAGATGGAGAGGGGTCAGTGGATGGCAAAATGTGTATAATATCACATTAACGGAAGAATACAGAAATGTGACATGCAGCTCTTTCAGCCCATTCTGTATGCATGTAAACCTTCAATAAAATGCTGACAAGATAAATAGTAGGTGCTCAGTTATACCAAAAGTACCATGCACATGGATTTCAAATCCTAGAACACTACGACAATGGCTCAGGCAGTGAAAAAATGACAGGAAAATGGGACTGAGACCTTGATGAAAACACAGGAGATTTATTTGAGGAACTGACATTTCATAAAAAAATAGTTATAGGCTCCAATGATGAAAGTAATGTGAATGCATACATAGGAAAATAATTCCTGGAGATAATTATACATGTAGCATGAGCCTAAGTAAGGAATGAAAGACTCCTGCCTTTACAGAAACACGTGAATAACACACATAGAGCTAGAAGAAATGTAGCCCCGGCTAGCCTTAAACTCTGAGTAATCCTCCTTTCTTTGCCTCTAGGTACTAGATTATAGCCATAAACCACCAAGTATAGCCAATGCTATGCATCACTGGCTTCATGTTTTTGACTTCAGAGATGGGAGAGTTGGATCCAGATGGCTGCTCTTCCAGGAATCAGAATGAGGGTGCCTAGGTGCTGAAGGCACTACTGGTCTACAGCCTACTGTTTCACACCACTAAGCCATGCAGCCACCCCCCAGCACCCCAGGGTGTCTTTTAATGAGATTTCTCCAGTTATTTCTGTGACAAAGCATTTGGGGGAAAAGAAGAGGGGGGAAAAAGGGTTTGTATTTCCTATGACAAAATGCTTCAAAATCAGACAGTCCATTTTCCTTTTTAATTGCCTGTGAATGATTATAGGCTTTTTTTTTCTGACTTTGAAATTTATTTGAATTATTCAGATACTCTAGTGTAACCTAATATGAGCTGTGGAGATAATTAATATAATGTGAAAACTTCAGGATAAAGAGAACAAAGAAAAGAAACATTGTTAAAGTTCAGGCCTCTTGCCTATGCCAGTGCACAGCAGTTAACCATCTGCTGCTCTCAAGCACACAATTCAAACTGAGCTGAAACTCTCCCTCTTTCTATCACATTGCCCTGTTCTGCATAAAAAGGAAATGGGCCTATTGTCTGTGTCTGCAACAGAGAACTGGTAGGGAAGGCCCCACATCAAGGAGATCTAGATTTAGTTCTCTATCTGTGGTCAAGACGCTTCTTCTAATTTAATTTACCCGAGAGTGAGGTAACATCCAGTCAAATATACTCCAGTGAGCAATATGTGAGGCCAGTTGTGTTGCTATACCAAAATACTTAAGTTATTTGATTCATAGGTCAGAATCTGATGACAGCCTTCTCATTGGTAAAGTCGTGGGGTAACACAAGGCAACACACAAGAGGAAACAGCAGGCAGGAGTACATGTCTCTTCTGAACACACTTCTTGTAAAGCCTCTGGGATTCAGTAATTGGATCCTACCCTGAGGAGCTTGTCTCCTCCCGATCTTGTTACAAAGCCCTCACCTCTAAACTCTGGAGAATAAAGAGCCATCTTCCTACTATACAATGGATACTCAAACTGCATCTAAACCCAAGGCTCATCAGCCAATGAGCAAGCCTCACAGTCTACACAATCCTAGCATCCCTTGATATTTTTCAGTATAAAAAGAGCTGCCTGCCATAAGATTATTGACCTTGATAGCACAGCAAAGAATGAACATCACAAAAGGCAGCTATATTCTTACTATCTCCTCCAGCACAAGATCTGGTAGAACTGATGAATACTAAATAACTATATATAATATATAATGCACATATGATATATATGTATATATCATAATAAATAAATAATATTATTTGTGGCAGTGACTGAGTCACTAACCATGCAATTCATATACATTAACTCATTTAGCCATTACCCTAATTCAACACCACTATTATTTTATAGAAGCTGGACAAAGTAACTCATACTTGTAATCACAACACTCAGGAAGTTAAGGAAGGAAGACTACTGTGAGTTCAAGACTAGCTTGGGTTATAGATAGCAAGACCCTCTTTACAGGGAGGGAGGATGACATGCAGAAGTTACATAGCAAGGTTGGTCTGCCAAGAATCCAAAGTCCAGATCTAAGGATGAAACTCAAGCATACTATTTTGGATGAAGGATAAATTTCAGTTTCCCAGGCCAAGTCTGCTCACCCTCCACTCTGTGCTTCTGGCTGATGAGCAGAGCTTATCATTTGGAGTAATGGGCCCTTTAATACGGCAGTGATTTGGTTCTAGCGCTAACCCCTAGATCACATTCCCAACAGCCTTTCCTGCAGCAGACTAGAGAACTACAGTATATTCAAGTTAAGGGTGGGAGCCCAGATATAAGAATATGCAGCTAGCAGCAACCATGTATAAGAAAATAGAATTTGAAATCTATCCCAGGGCCAAACACTGCGGCTGAGGTAGAGGTACCAGCCTACTGCAATGGAGAGTTCCTGCACACAACTGCACTGCTGTTTCCAATTCATACTTTAGACTTATAAAAACATAGACCTGCAGCCTGCCTGCTTTCAATTGTCACATCATACACAGTGACTTCTGTGACATTAGGTGAGCTGAAACAGATGCATCCATTTGGATGACCACATAACTTGAAACAAGCAGAGCATGGAAAGACAGAGCAAAGAATCACAGCACGCTTCCCATCTGAGCAACCACTGAAATAAACAAAGACCACTTCTAAGTGTTTTGAGTATTTGAACTAGTATCTTTTCATTCCCTAAAGAAACTAGGGGAGTAATTTCACTGCTAGAGTTTTTAATATATAAAACCTATGGAAATTACCTAATCACACAGACATGAGTATCTGTGAGATAAAATGTCCTTCCTCTCACAGATTACTCCCAGATACAGATAAGTCTGTGTGACACTATCCTAGGAGGGCTTGCCATTCCAACCCCCAGAGTCCCTGCCACACCTGAACCATCTACCTCCCTAGGCATCCAGAGGTCCATGATACTATACAGTCTGAAAGAAAGTTTATATGGCTCTACTTTTTCATCTCCTTCCAATTTTCCTACATAGGCTGTTATAGCATTGTTATAGCATATAATATTTACTCTACTGCAAGTTTGTCTCAATTTTTATAGCTAGGACAAAGTCAACAGTAACAGTTCCAGCATTTCATCTGTACTGGACTGGGAGAAAAAGAGATAAATACAATCAGCTTGTTCAGATGACACTGAAAGAACCATACTCAGTTTCAGTACAAACATGTGACTAGATTAAGATAGTTATCAAATGAGCAGTCTGCCAAAGGCTATCACAATTCTCAACATACACACATTGAGCACAGTATATCCAACTCATTTTAAAAATCTACTAGACTTAAAACTCCCACTACACTGATAGTGGATGACTTCAATGCCCCGTTCTCACCAATAAAGAAGTCATCTGGAAAGACATAAAAAAAAAAAAAAAATACTGCAACATGTAAGAAGGACACATGCTCCACCATGTTCATAGCAGCCTTATTTATAATAGCCAGAACCTGGAAACAACCCAGATGTCCCTCAACAGAGGAGTGGATACAGAAATTGTGGTACATCTACACAATGGAGTACTACTCAGCTATTAAAAACAATAAATTTATGAAATTCTTAGGGAAATGGATGGATCTGGAGAATATCATCCTGAGTGAGGTGACCCAATCACAAAAGAACAAACATGGTATGCACTCTCTGATAAATGGTTATTAGCGCAGAAGTCTAGAATACAGGAAGAACAACCCACATTCCACAAGGAACTCAAGAAGAAGGAAGACCAAAGGTTGGACATTTCATTCCTTCTTAAAAGGGGGAACCAAATACCCACGGAAGGAGTTGCAGAGAGTAACTATGGAGCAGAGACTGAAGGAAGGGCAAGCCAGCCTAAATATAGCTATCTCCTAAGAGGCTCTGACAGTACCTGACTAACACAGATGTAGAGGCTCACAGCCATTCATCGATCTGAGTACAGGGTCCCCAGGGAAGGAATTAGAGAAAGGACCAATGGAGCTGAGGGGTTTGCAGCCCCTTAGGAGGAACAACAATATGAACTAACTAGTACCCTCGGAGCTCCCAGGGTCTCAACCACCAACCAAGGACTGCACATGGAGAGGTCGGATTGTTAAGGCAGCATGTGTATGGTAGAGGACTGCAAAGTCAATCATCAATAGGAGGAGAGGACCTCGGCCCTTTTAAGGTTCTGAGCCCCGGTGTCAGGGAATGCCAGGGCCAGAAAGTGGGAGAGGGCGGGGTGGCAGGCATGGGGAAGGGGGAGGCAACAGGGGTTTGGTTTTGTTGTTTTTGTTTGTTTCTTTGTTTTTTGGAGGGGAAACTGGGAATGGAGAAATTCGCATGTAAATAAAGAAAATATCTAAAATAAAAAACAAAAAAAAAGGGCAAACACTGGAGTCACATGATGTTAAATATCAAGTAGACCTAACAGCCTCTACAGAACAGTTCACCACTAAAGAATGTGCATTCTTATCAGCAGCTCATTTTCTCCAAAACTGACCATATTTTAGGACACAAAGCAATTCTCAACAAATACAGGAAAACTGAAATAATATCCTGAATTCTACCTGAATACAGTAATGAAGCTGGGAACAAAGAGAACTAAAAAAGTACATCATGAAAACTGAGCAACATGGAACTAAATGACAAATGAATCCAGAAAGACATCAAGAAGGATTTTTAAAAATACCTAAAGTTCAATGAAAATGAAAACAAAACATATCAGAGTCTATGGGACACAATGAAGGTGTAGTACTGAGAAGAGAGTTAATAAGACTAAGTGCCTACATCAAAATATTTGAGAGGTCAAAAATTAATAAATTAAAGATAACTGAATGGCTTGGAAAAACAAAACAATAGATGGGAAGAGAGAATCAAAATCAGGACTGAAAAATTAATAAAATAGAAACAAAAAGATACAAAGGTTAGTTCTTTACAAAGATTCAAAATATTAACAAACTTTAGCCAAAATAACGAAGATACACAGACAGAGAGACGGGAGGGGGGACCAAATTAATGACAGATAAAAGGGACACATCACAATAAACATTGAAGAGATTCAGAAAATCTTAAGGACATACTCTAAAATTTTATAATCCACCAAACTGAAAAATCTAAAAGACTAATTTCTAGATGCAGATGATATAATAAAGTTAAACCTAGATGAAATAAGTACTTTAAACAGACCCAATAGAAGTAGGAATTTCTACTTTTTTTTTAGTTTTCAAGACAGGGTTGCTGTGTAGCCCTTGTACCCTTGAAGCACTGGCTTTCCTGGAACTCAATCTATACACAAAGTTGGCCTTAAGATTCACCTGCCTCTTCCTCTTTCATGCTGGGACTAAAGGTGTGCACCACCACTACAGCTAGAAGCAGTCATTTTAAAAATCTTCACAGCCAGATGGCTTCAGTAAACAATTCTACCAACACCAATACTCCTCTAGTTGTTCCATAAAATAGCTGCTATCAAGAGGGAATTTTCATCTACTGGCTAGCTTTCATGCTGTTGGGAGGTGCTACGTGTGCTGCCTAGAGAGAAGGAAACCAACAGTCTTACCCAGCAGTGAATTCAGTGAGCTTCAATAGTGTCCAGCCCTGCAAGACATACCCAGTGGAGCAACAGTAGCATCTACATGTTACCCAAGTAACCAACCACTTTCTTCTTCTTACATTGAAGGCTCACTCCATGAAACACAACTCTTGTCTGGTACTATGAAATTGGCCAAAAATCTATGGCTGGCTAGGTCATAAGTCCTATCAGAGAATCTATACTGTTATTCTCCTAAGCAGACATAGTAATAAACTTCTAAGTTCTCATCTTTATGCCCAAAGAAGAGTTCCTCTCTCAACCCTCATCAAAAAAGCATTGTTTGTTTGTTCTACCATAGACAGTAATTAATACAGAACCACAACTGGTCAAGATCCAGAGATTAAGAGATGGTAAAAAGTTCCACTCTAAATGAGATAACCCTGTCACAATCTGAGCAAGGACTCTTACAGCCATTGAAATGAACAAGGACCACTTCCATGTGTTTTGAGTGTCTGAATTAATAAATAAACTTTATTCTCTATAAAAGCTAGGGGAGTCATTTCACTATTAGAACTTTTAACATAAAAAAACTTATGGTAATTACCTAATCACAGAAACATGAGTATCTCCACAATGTCACATCTCTATCCATTTCATAAAAGAACAAACTGAAAGACTGTAAGAGCAAAAGGTAGTGGAAGGCTGTAGCAAAACAATATTCTCTGGACATAACAGGGAACTGCACACATGAACTCACAGTGGCTATGACCACAGCTATAAGATCAAGTAGCCAAAATGACAGCAGGAATAGGAGTGAGATTTGTAAAGTCTCAGCCCCAGCTAGGGGCAACTAATGGATGTTGGGAAAATCAGTTTTCCCATTGAAGTTACCCAAGTGGCTATTTGAAAGAAGAGAGAGACAGAGAGAGAGGGAGGAACTGTGCAGAACATGTTTATCAGTGTAGGAAATTTCTAATGCAGACTTTGGTAACATATTTTCTATACAGAATCATATCATCTGCAAATAATGATACCTGGCTTGTTCTGCTCCTATATGCATTCCCTTTATCTTATTTCTCGAGCTAAGACTTCATGCAATATGGCAAACGGGAGGATAGGTCAACCACACATTAGTAGATAGCCCTACATCCAGAAATATATGGACAATACAAATGGAAGTTGAAGAACAATTAAATCAATATTTTTAAAGAGGATATCGAGTGTTGGGGGAAGCAGAAAGAATTTAAAGAAACAGGTTGGGACTAAATATGACAAAAATAAATTGTATGAAATTCTCAAAAAAATTTTCAAAAAGGTGAGGGTGAGAAGAAAGGTGGTAGGGAGCATATCACAGGAATTTGGAGAGGAAGAAAAGGGGAGTGGGTTTGATTTTAACATACTACATAAATGTAAAAGATATTCGAACAGTTAAAAAACAAAAGATCCTATGACCAGACATGTATGGTATATAAACCTGTAATACCTTAGAAGATGCAGAGAGGAGGATCAGGAGTTCAAGGTCATGCTTGGCTGTCTAGTGAGTCTGAAGTCTACATAAGACCCTACAAACAAAAAAAAAAACAAAAAAGATCAAAGACAAGTTTTGTTAACAGGAGAATAAGATACAGAAAAGATCTTCATTAGTTTAGGATGCAAGACACTGTAGCATTCTACATTGTACAGCCAGGCTTGATGCAGGCAACACTTACAAACTCTGAACGTTCACCCTCAAACTACGCCTATGGGCTAAACAGTGCCTTGTATGCCTTAGTTAATGAAGAAAGGTATCCTGCCACATCATCCCAATGAAGCACAACCATCAAAGACTCCACACTGCAAGCAATGTTATCTTGCACAATGACTTCAATGTGACACATTTACATTAGTTGGTTAAAAAAAACTAGTAGGATTATAAAAATGTGATGGTACTAACAAGAACACAATCTGAGACAAAAGAGTGTGTGACTGTTGGCACTAATAGTCAAGTGAACAAAGGATCTAAACTGATCAACCTAATGTAGTAAGGGAGTTAAAAGAGATGGGTGCATATATCCCCAGCATCAAGAAAGACTAAGCTAACTAAAGACTGCACAAGCATCGAGTGACTAGGAAGGAGTCTTAGAAAACACCACCACAATACACAGCCAAAATAAGCACTGTAACATTCCAGTAACTGTGGCTCACATTACTAACTCATCTGTCTGGAGAATGCAACCAGAGTCGTACAAGGAAAACGAAGGCAGGATGATGCCAAAACCCTCTTCAAGCATTCCTAGTCTACCCTTTACAATATGCTCACCAGTGAAACCTTACTTAAAACTGCACTGACAATTTATTTCCGTGATTAGAGCCACTACTCTTGCTGACAGAAGCAGAATTTGAGCTATAAAATAACTAGTTTGCAAAATTGTCAAAGATACAATTTAACAGATTTTAATGTTGTTAAAAACCCATTTGTATTGCATAAGTCTTGAACATAAAAATTTATATTTATAACTTTGAAATGTTATACTGTTTTAGTTCTCTAGAAACACATAAATCAAGTGTCTAACTTCTCAATATAAAAGTTACATCATCTTGCCAGGCAGTGGTTGCACACGCCTTTAATTCCAGCACTTGGGAGGCAGATGGATTTCTGAGTTCGAGGCCAGCCTGGTTGACAGAGAAAGTTCCAGGACGGCCAGGGCTACACAGAGAAACCCTTTCTCAAAAAGAAAGAAAGAAAGAAAGAAAGAAAGAAAGAAAGAAAGAAAGAAAGAAAGAAAGAAGGAAGGAAGGAAGGAAGGAAGGAAGGAAGGAAGGAAGGAAGGAAGGAAGGAAGGAAGGAAGGAAGGAACAAAGGAAGGAAGGAAGGAAGGAACAAAGGAAGGAACGAAGGAACGAAGGAAGGAACGAAGGAACGGAGGAACGGAGGAACGAAGGAACGAAGGAACGAAGGAAGGAAAGAAAAAAAAAGGCAGAAGCCAGTATTCTCACTAGACACGATTTATATTTTCTTTGCAAAGCTGGCTCCTGCTGTATATGAAATGGGCTTTGTGACCCTGGCTAGGAGTCACAAAAAGATGAAGAGGAAGGTGGTTGGTTTTGTTGAAGAGTTTATATATCCTAGGCTGGCCTGCATTTTACTACATAGCCAAGAATGAAGGTGAATTCCTGGGCATCCTGTTTCTACTTTTGGAGTATTAAGATTACAGGTGAGTCTCCACAGTCAGTGTTATGACTGAACCCATGCTTCACGCATGCTACACAGGCATTCTACCAATTGAGCAACGTCATCGGTTCTGGAAGACACTGCTTTTAGTCACATCAGTTAATGATCCAGAATTTCCAGATTCTCAAAGAACTTCAATTCTGCCTACCTTGATTTGAGTTTGGGTGAGAAACCAAGTTCTGAGTTAGCACATGGTCCAAATGTACACGCACTGCAATTTCAGCCTTGTAAGCTCCTGAGGAGTTTCCCCAGAGAGATCTCTCTAGGCATCTGCAGAATATGGAACAGTAAATGGGTGCCATGTGAAGCTGCTAATCTTATATTAATTACTACACAATAACAGAATATACAGTCAATAAAACTACATTGAAAAAATGACTTCTAACTCATGTAAAATGCTTTAAATGATAAAAGGAATATCTATAAAGGCTCCCAAACATACGCACGTGTGCACGCGCGCACACACATACACACACACACACCACGCACGCATGCACGCACATACTTTAGATTTTCCAGCTAATATGTCAATTTATCTCCAAGTCAAAAGAGTTGATATGCTATATGCTAAAAAATAAAGCCAGAGAAGTGAGCAGTCATTGCAACCTAACCATGCATGAGTGAAAGTCAGACATCAAAACTTAACAAAGTCAGTAAACATATAAGGAGTGGGGGGGTGGCAGTGTTCAGTGGCTTGGCATGAAATGTCACTTGTGTTTAAATGCTTGCTTCTCAGCTGATGGTGCTACTTCAGCAGGTTTTTGCACCTTTTAGACACGTAGCCTCCACGGGTGCACTGTGAAAGATAAATATTGGCCTCTATTGTTGCCTAGAGTCTGAATCATGTCCTTACAGCATGTGAAGAACTCCACTTATTGCTCCAAAGCACCACACCTTCTCCATGATGATAGATGGAAAGTGTACACCAAAATTATGCGCTCCTCCCATAAGCTGTTTCTGTTGAGTGTTTTGTCAGAGCTATAAGAAAGGTAACAAATGCCAGGGCTCTTTTCCTTCTCTTTTCTCCTGTACTCTCTTTCTGTACATCCCAAACAGTGGCTCTAAACAAACACTGTGGCTGCCACCACAACATTTTAAAACACCCACAACTTCTGGTGACTTGGGCATAAAGGGAGCCTTGAGATTTTAAAATCATGGGACCACAACTTCTTTGCTTTTCTAGAAGAAGAGACTGTATTTTGCGATGTTTTATAACCCTGAATAATATACTTAGAGGAAAGATTATTGGCTATCCTTAGAGTGTCCACTACAAAAAAAGCAATCAGCTTTGGATATATTTTAATCCCCCCAAAATATAACTTTTTTTTTTTTTTTTTTTTTTGGTTTTTCGAGACAGGGTTTCTCTGTATAGCCCTGGCTGTCCTGGAACTCACTCTGTAGACCAGGCTGGCCTTGAACTCAGAAATCCGCCTGCCTCTGCCTCCCAAGTGCTGGGATTAAAGGCGTGCGCCACCACCGCCCAGCTTAACTTTTATAAGTAAGACTAAAATGTTAAGGGGAAGCAACTGAAATCAAATCAACTACCCACATACCTCTGCAGCTATCTTATGAAGTCTAACAAGACCTCTGGGTTGAACCTGTTTTCTGTGCTCCAGCCTCCACAAAGGCATCAAGCAAGTGAAGCCAGAACCTCTGCAGTCAATAAACACCAACAAGAAAAATCTATGCTTGTCTAAAGGGTGAGTACAGGTATGTCTAACTGTAACATTTACTATGCAATACAACTACAAAAAAGTTATTGTGTTTCAGAGAAAACATTACCCATTTTTCACTTTCCTCTTTGCTAAGTATCATAAGCTATTTCACTGTTGCTAATATAACTTCCACAAAAAATTTTCTCATGCTAAACAAATCAGTATAATTTCGTTTCATCTAACCAAAGCAACCATAGTTTGCATTATAACCAATTAGTGGTTGTTCAAAAACATGTTAATCTCAAACTTAGAATATTTGTCCAAAATAAGTACTCAATACTTTCTATCTGAAAGACATCTGTGCACTTAATTAAAATAATTATAGATGTCAACACTGGTCAAAAATAACATCAGGGCATAAGTACAAGACACAAAGAATAAAAACATATCTATTGATAGCATTACAGATACAGCTCATCCATGCATAAGGCTTCCAACATTGAAGGATAAACACAACATAATTTTATAGTGTTGTTAACTATGGCTCTTCTTCTCCTGGCATTGAACTTGCTTCTTATTGCCAGGTCTCAGGAAAGCATGTTTGTCTAGTCAGGCCTAAACTGTCTACTGGATCACAAATGATCAGAGGGAGACACAAGTGAAGCAGACAAAGCTTTTACAATAGACTAACCACTGAAAGCAATGAAAGTTCCTCAGGTTTTAGACAGGGATTTAAAAATAGAAATTCAGGACTAGAACTCTGCAGGGCATGAGTACATGCAGCTTGGAAACCTACTCTCTCAAGGTCAAATGTCAACAAATTGAAGACAGGACTGACAAACCAAATTCAATTCTAGTAGCTTCACATAAGTCAACAGGTCATCAGAGAAATCACCAAAGGCAGGATCAGGCCCTAATTTATCATATGTGTATAATCTTACACACACACACACACACATATATATATATACACATATATATGTATATAAATGTATATATATATGAATGATATTATAATGTATGTAATATATATTATACATAAGACTAGGATCCATGTAGAATAAATATGGGTGAATGTATGTATGTATGTGTGTATATATATATGTGTGTGTGTATGTATGTATATATATGTGTGTATGTATGTATATATATATATATACATATATATGCATATATTCCTTGCTTTTTCAGATAGAGCTAGCATAGACATAAGACAGCAGCATTGACCAAATAACCAAAAGGAAAGAGTATTCACCTGTCAAGACTACCAACACTGGCTAGATGCATTCTTTTTTATTTCTTGGCAATATAATTTTCCTGACTAGTTTCCTTCATATATTTAAGTAACTTATACTTATGTTACATTTAAAAGCAATTAGAAAATATTATGAAGAACCAAGAAAAAACATGCACAAGAACTATTAAATATCTCCTACTTTAGGCTGTGTTCTTATGATTACTAACAAACCATCACAATGAAAGTCAGAGATTCTGACTCTAGGTCGGTTAGGGTAAAATCCTGTCATCAGTCATTATTAACACCATGACTACAGACACTTTTTGAGCATCACTGGCTACTAGGACTGTAGAAGCTCTTCATATGTCTTATCTCATCTTCCAGGGTTATATCCACATACTTGTGAATTTATCTTTGTGCATACAAATATGTTAACAATTCATCTTGTAAGGCATAATAATGGCACATGCCTTTAATCCTAGCACTTTCATTTGAGAGGCAGATTCAGGCAGATCTCTATGAATTCAAGGCCAGTCTGTCTGCAAAGTGAGGCCCAGGCCAGCCAAGGCTATGAAATAAATTAATCTCATATTTCATAGGTAACTTAATGTATGGAAATAAAATTCAAATGAATAAAATATAAATACTAGAATAGAATAAAATAGAAACACTTGCACTGTCCCCTCTAACTCCTCCAAATGTACTTCACATGTGCACATACGTACAAAGAGACATCCACATACCCTCAGACTTAATTTTTAGACAAATTCTTTTTTTTTTTTTTACATATGTACATTTGGTGGATTGGACAGAGCCCCCCAAGCCATACACATACAATTGATGGGTGGATGGGGCAGAGTCCCAGATGCCAAACTTAATTCCTTCCCTCTGGCCTTCTTATACAAAGTTAAGACAAAAGTTCTTAGAAAATTACTTCATAGATAAAATGTTACACAAAAGGGGAGTTACAGAAGGATGTCAACAGTTAAGTTCAAAGCAGTGTTTCATTCTGTAAGCTCATTATAAGTTCAAAGCAACAGTTTCGCATGGCCTCACTTTATGGTAGTACATACCTGTGGCTTCATACTCGGTCCTAACCTAAAATGAATGTGTTTCCTTGATCACAAATTTCTCCCAAACCTATTTCTCTTTTTAGTGTAACTGAAAAATCACTGTATTCCTTATTACGTACGTTTGTCTCACTTTGTTGTTCTCTTACAAGCAACCTACCTAGTTAATCATCTATGTTTCTTTTGGGTATATAAATACTTTTGAAATATATGAGCTATTCTGAAAACCATAGTATAGTGTAAAAACATGAAACAAACAATACTACTCATTTTCTCTCTGGTGAGTTTCTGAGACCAGAGCAGCCAGCTGGGAGGCACAGGCCCCACAACTCCCAGGGGAGCCACAGGCCAGCAGGAACAGGATCCTCTCAGCTTCCTAGTGACAGATGAGGATCAGCAGCATCCTTCTCTGCCCCTTCCCTGAAAGTGGAGGGCCTACATTCAGGGAACACCTTAAGCCAGAGACTCAGGCGAGAGCCACCATTCTCTCTCTGTTGAGTTTCTAAGACCTGAGCACCCAGCTTGGAGGAACAGGCCCCACGAGTCGCAGGGGACTTGCAGGGCGGCAGGGACAGGACAAGCTCTAGCCAGAAACACTAAGAACATCTAACACCAAAAAGCAAGAGATGGCGAAAGGCAAACGCAAGAATCCTAACAACAGAAACCAAGACTACTTGGCTTCATCAGAACCTAGTACTCCCACTGCAGTAAGTCCTGGATATCCCAAAACACCAGAAAAGCAAGAAATGGATCTTAAATGATCTTAAATCATTTCTCACAATGCTGATAGAGGAACTTAAGAAGGACATGAATAACTCCCTTAAAGAAATACA
>NW_022196913.1:40509924-40510519 GCF_008632895.1 Mastomys coucha | reverse complement strand
TCCCTGAAAAAGCAAAAATGTAATCTTCCAACAAAACTAAAAGAAGATAAACACATGAATGGAATGCCTGCTCTAACTACAAAAATAACTGGAAGCAACAACTACTTTCCTTAATATCTATTAATATCAATAGACTCAACTCTCCAATAAAAAGACATAGACTATCAGATTGGGTACGTAAACAGGACCCAACATTTTGCTGATGGGTTTAGTGCAGAGTTTTATCAAACCTTCAAAAAAGACCTAATACCAATACTCCTCAAACTATTCAACAAAATAGAAACTGAAGGCACTCTACCCAATTCGTTCTATGAAGCCACAATTACTCTTATACCTAAGCCACACAAAGACCTAACAAAGAAAGAAGACTTCAGACCAATCTCCCTTATGAATGTCGATGCAAAAATACTCAATAAAATTCTTGCAAACTGAATCAAAGAACACATCAAAACAATCATCCACCATGATCAAGTAGGCTTAATCCCAGGGATGCAGGGATGGTTCAATATAAGGAAATCCATCAACGAAATTCACTACATAAACAGACTCAAGGACAAAAACCATATGATCATCTCACTAGATGCTGAGAAAGCAT
>NW_022196913.1:40505667-40508016 GCF_008632895.1 Mastomys coucha | reverse complement strand
TGAAATTCTTAGGGAAATGGATGGATCTGGAGAATATCATCCTGAGTGAGGTAACCCAATCACAAAACTTCAACATTTCTATTCAACATTTTATACTCTGACTGTATCTTGCATTTTGAACCAGAGGAAACAGCATGCTCCAGCCAAAGCAATACAAGGCCTGTGTTTGAATTAATTTTGACCTAACCCCAGTCTCAATGTTACAAACCTAATGAGACTACAATTTCCAACTCTGTAAAAGGGTAACTAATTCCAGAGAGAAAAGGGGGCAGGGGGAAGCATGCAGAACAGCATCTAGGAATATGGATCACAGATGATGCATGAGTTCCACATACAAGACTTTCTATGTCCTACCATACAGTCTCTCTCATACAAGGCCAAAGTACTTCACATTATTTAATTATCAGATCTTATACTTTCCTCTCTGATTTCTCCACCAAATAACTCCACCAAGTCAGTAAAGTGAAAAATAAAAGACAATTCAGAAAGCAAAGTGGTGAAGTACTTTATAAAGATTACTGATGTAAGAAAAGATGGGTATATATAACCTAAGCGTTGACTCTATCGTCTGTGTTAGTGAATAAAAACATACCAACTCTTCTCTACCCCGGACCCAGATCCTAAGCGTTGACTCTATCGTCTGTGTTAGTGAATAAAAACAAACCAACTCTTCTCTACCCCGGACCCAGATCCACACACCTTGCTTCTAACCACCGTTGTAGATAGGCTGTTGTTCTCTCTGTAATTCCTCAATCAGAATACCATTGGAATATAGTGCAAGGTAATAACAAGTGGGGTTGAAAAACATAAGATTACCTGTTTTAGATTTTTCCTATTGGAATCTGTAAAATAATTTATGCCATCAAATCCATTAAAATTAAGAGAGTTTGAGTAAGCACAATTTAAAATAAAGCAACCCACATTGACCTGAGTATAGCAGCTAGTTCAGGAATACTGTAAATCACAAGTCCGCCCCAAACTGCTAGCAAAGCATCTTCAAAGGGCATTTCTAAGTCTTGACAATTTCTTAACAGCTCTGTGCTGTCTTCTTTGTAGACATATACCTTTTTCTATTGATTCTCAACATATCATACATTGATATGAAACTACTGCCCGCTGAAGGAAAGTCATGTATTTATGAAGTGTTTCCATGAAGTAATTCCAATTAAGAAGACACTGGTTCACTTAGTGCTTTCCTGTACTTCCAGGATGCCTCAGAGTGCTGGCTGTATACTTGCCACTCAGGGAATCCTGATACCTTTAAGACCTATAGCTGCATATCTAAAAAGTGGAGAGCAGTCTCAGAGCTGGTAAGATGGCTCAGTGGGTAAAGGTGTTTGCCACTATGCCTACAAATACAATTTATTTACCTGGGAGAAAAGAAGACTGTCACGAGTTGTCCTCTCTGACCTGACCTCCTCAGACACATATATAACCACATATACACATGTTCATACAAAATAAATAAATGTAATGTTTTGAAAAGAGAATATTCATGTCAGAGTTCAGACCAATGTTGGACAACACAGTGAGACCCTGTCAATTAACCAGTCAGAGAATTTCTGTGAGAACAGAGTGAATGCAGTGATAATGACGAAATCGGAGCTAATATTCACTAAGCCACTATCACATATGTATCTTCACCAGACTTTTCTTGCAAATTATTTCCTGGTAATATGAGAGATAGAGTGTACTGATCCCTTTGAAGCCAGTGACTCTAAGAGGGGTTGCCTTTGCTTTCTATGAAGTAACAAACATGATTACCTTGACCACTGTAATATTTCTACTTTTTTTCACTTCCAATTCTGTCAATGTTCCTCAATGTTAAGTGGTCAGTTGCAGTCTCCACTGGAGTAAGTCCTAGACAGCTATTCCAATTATTCCTACATGTCCTTACCAGTTTCTAACTATATATCATTAACCCTAACATTACAAGGAAATTATAAATGAATGTGAACAGGATGTCTTTACAGCATCAAAGAAGCCAAACAGGCAAGCCACCTGCCGAACACTACCGTCTGAGCCGTCTCCTGTGACCAGGGATTCCTCACTGGCATAACCTAGCTAGCCAGAGATGAGGGGGGGAGAAACATGTGAATGATCCAAGAGATTTGATCTCTAAGTCTGGTTACTCTCTTGTCTAAATACACAGCACCTCAAAACTGCAATGTCTTAGTCAGGTAAAAACTCTTATTTTAAAAAAAAAAAAAAAAAGTGCTAGGCAGTGGTAGTGCACGCATTTAATCCCAGCACTTGGGAGGCAGAGGCAGGCAGATTTCTGAGTTGGAGGCCAGCCAGGTTTACAGAATGAGTTCCAGGACAGCCAGGGCTATATGGAGAAACCCTGTC
>NW_022196913.1:40505228-40505657 GCF_008632895.1 Mastomys coucha | reverse complement strand
AAAAAAAAAAGTAACACTAAAATGAAAATAGACAAGCAAAATAAGACAAAATTTAATTTGTCAGTCAAAGTTTACCAAAGTATAAGCTTGAAAATATCAATCTGAAAAACTAGATTAAAACAATATGCTGGATAATTATGAATAACTAAGCTACTAATGATCATAGCAACACTTAACTCCTTTAGAACACAGTGCATTCAAGTATATGCATATTCTGACTACTCAAGTCTAGGTACCCAAAAGGTCAGAATGGAAAGAAAAATATCCTTTAAAATAACTTTGTAATAATCCAGTGGGTCATGAAATTTGACTGATGCCATCTGTTGGTGAATTACTGTATCTTCCATAAGATTCCTATATATGTACTTTTTTTTATTTTAGATATTTTCTTTATTTACATGCGAATTTCTCCATTCCCAGTTTCCCCTC
>NW_022196913.1:40469782-40504356 GCF_008632895.1 Mastomys coucha | reverse complement strand
TCCAGGTTCTGGCTATTATAAATAAGGCTGCTATGAACATGGTGGAACATGTGTCCTTCTTACATGTTACAGTATTTTTTGGGTATATGCCCAGGATGCCTATATATGTTCTAATCATATTTTTCTCCCAAGATTTGAGTAAAATTAAAAAGCAGTGGATATTTATTTGTCCCATTACAATGTAAGGAAGTACACACATACACACACACACACACACACACACACACACACAAGCACATGCATACAGACAGCTATTTTAAATGCCTGCTCAACCAAACATAAGAAATGCAGCTTTTGCAGCTTGAAGTTATGTTGATGTCTGTGAGCTTTGCAAACACCAGGGAGCAGAGATTTCAGTGACCTGCACCATGACCTAAGACAATGGTGATGTCCATTCTGCCGCCAAGGGACAAGTGTAGTTCCGTGGTTTTACCAAAGCTGGACGGGTGTCTGTGTTGATGTCTGTGGCCTGTGTTACCACCGAAGTCCATGCAGATGTCCATGATCTGTGCTGCACTCTGAAGCCATGATGATGTCTGTGGGTAATGCTGCCACTGAGGCCATGGTGACATCAAAGGCCACAGTGATATCCAGGCACATCCTGCTGCAAAAGGCTTTGATTGGGTCCGTGGGCCTACTGTAGCAGGAGGCCATGTTTGTGATCTGGCTATAGCCAGAAGCTGTGCGGAGTCCCATAAACTGGTCTCCAGCTGATTGTGAAGAGCAGGGAAGCTACTTTGCAGTGATATCAATGACTGTAGATGTATAGTTGAGAAAGAGGGACATGGAAGGCTTCTGGGACAACCCCTAATTCCACCCCAAAACCCACCCCGACCCGTAGCCCTAAATCCCAAAAACATGCAGTCTAAACAGGAA
This sequence comes from Mastomys coucha, assembly GCF_008632895.1. Lineage (NCBI taxonomy): Eukaryota > Metazoa > Chordata > Mammalia > Rodentia > Muridae > Mastomys > Mastomys coucha. The sequence continues at coordinate 40,503,480 of NW_022196913.1, read as the reverse complement.
GCTATCAAAGAGAACTTTAAAAGTGTAAGAGAGATGCTGAAGTATAGCTCTTCACGCTGATGGCTTCTGGTGGAGGTGTAGTGGGGGAAGGACTCAGTTCTATTTACGGGGCAGAAAACTGAGCGTTTAACTATGCTCCAGTGAGTATATAGATAACACAAACTGAGTTTGTGGGGATCTGTTGGGTTTTGTTTATGTGGGTGGTTACAAGGGTCGGGAACAAACATTGAAGGACAGGGAAATTAGTGTGATTAGGGTGCATAATGTAATTCCCAAAGAATCAATAAAAATATTCTATTAAATCTTATTAAATATTAATAGCTTCCTACTTGGGTGCCTAATACTAAGGCAAAAGGATCTACAGCATGATGTACATCTTGAAGGCAAACATGACAGCAGACACTAGTATCCTGGCACTCTGAAGGCAGATGCAGGAGGACTGGTAGTTCAAGCCCAATCTGGGCTATGTAGTGAGTCCATATATTTAAAAAATATATTTTAAAAAACTAAAGAGACAAAAACCTACATAACCAGGCAATGCTTAACCCAAGTAAGTCCCAAAGAATGTTTGCCTGTGTGGTCTGTGGTAATGCCAGACGGTGTCAGAACTATCACGACAGAAGGCAACGAGATAGACAGTTGGTTGATGGCAGGTAGCAAACATCTTACATCACAGAAGGCACATCTACTATAGCAAGGCATTATGCATAGCTGACCCACATACTGGAAAATTCATTTCATGTTTCAATCATTCATAATTCTGAGTCTTTATATGACAGTGAGAGAAACTCAGTAAGGTAAAGCACTATCTAAAATTACAAGACGGATCCTGACAACTTGTTCCTAAGCTGGCTGTGAGCTATACAATTTCCCATAAAAATTACACTCAGGAGGACTAGAAACAGAGGAGTTTCTTACTCAGCAGAGAGCAACCAGAGGAAGGACTGTTTCAGAAAAGGAAAGAGACAAACTTCTTCATAGTTCTCAGACAGGACCCCGAGGTGGTGAACTGTTCCAGGATAACCTCTAACATCAAAGGCAGACTAGAGTGGCATGTCTACTGACAGGCCCGAAGAAGGATGAGCAGTACAGAACAAAACCCAAAAAACAGGCAAATGATGAAAGTCTCCATACCTGGCAATCAGAGTTACAGCAGAGGTTTTTAACTCCATAGGTTTCAGTGGAAAAAGTTAGTTGGATGTTTCTCCTTTTAACACTTATTTTACTGTATTTTTTTTAGAATTTCACAGATGAAAACAGTGTTTATATCATATTCATCCCATAATCTCTCATGTCCAGATCCTCCACCCACTTCCTTTCAACCTCATGACTTCTTCTCATGGGTCCATTTAGTATTGCTCATACATATGTGTTTAAGAATGAGTACTTGAGATTGGAAAAACCTATCAGAATGAACTGAATAGATCATGTCAACTTAACACAAGCTAAAGTCACCTAGGAGGAGGAAAACTCAATTGAGAAGATGCCTCCATAAGATCCAGATATAAGGCATTGTCTTAATTAGTGATTGACAAGGGAGGGCCCAGCCCGTTCTGGTCCTAGATTCAATAAGAAAGCAGGCTGAGCAGGCCATGAGGAGTAAGCCAATAAACAGCACCTCTCCAAGGCCTCTGCCACCAGCTCCTGCCTCCAGCTTCCATCCCTGTTTGAGTTCCTGTCCTGGCTTCCTTCAATAATGGACTAAAACACAGAAGGATAAACCAAATAAAACTCTTCTTCACTGACTTCATTTTTGGTCATGGTGTTTCAACACAGCAATAGAAACCCCAACTAAAACAAGAGAAGACTGATTCTCTCCTTTTAGCAGCCATTAATTGCCTATACAGCTTCTTCTTGGGGTGAGGCCTTGTGAGACTTTTCCTATCCACATTGAGTATCAACTAATGTCATTGTACTGATGTTTAGGCAAGCATGTAGTTAAGATTTCATGGGTGTAACTCTCTGTCATATATAGAAGACACTATCTCATAAAATGTGCTGGATCTCTGGCTCTTATAATCTTTCTATCCCCTCTTCAGTGATGTTTCCTGAGCTCAGGCGTGTATAGATTGTGTTACAATTTACCAACTGGCAATGAGCAACCCCAAAGTCAGCTGCTATGCAGGATGGCTCTTCTTGGAAACGATTCTTCTGAAGAGATCTCCAAAGAATTTGGTATACCTCAAAAGCTAACAAAGAGAGTATGAACATGGCTCAGTTGGTAGTCTGTTCAACTACCATGTACATAGATAGCATCAAATTTGATGCCTAGCACCACATAAACTAGGCATGGTGACACACATACCTGTAATCCCAGCACTAGGAAGGTTTGAGGCAGGAGGATCAGAAGTTCAGGATCATCCTAGGCTACATGGGAAATTCAAGGCCAGCCTGGGATATTCAATAATTTTTTAAAAAAATCTGAACAACTACCAGAAATGAAATAGAATAACAAAGTAAACAACAAACTCAAACTAGAATAACAAAAATATACTTCCAACACATTGGTTCCTTTACTTCACTATAAAGATACAATAATGATATGTGGAGTTATTATATTTTCAAAACATGACAGACAAGGGAATCAATGGAAAATATGGAAGAATATGTGTCCAGATATCTTGAAGTCCTGAGAGCAGATATCAAACAGAGCCTGGGGCTCCTCACTCTCAAGTATTCATCTTCTATGGCTATAACACAAGAAAAGAAAAAACAAATTCAGGACCCTACTTTTTTTAAGGGAGAAAAGTCTTTTACCTTTAGATATTCCATACCTGAAATTCATTGAGAAACAAAAGTACTCTTAAAGAATGTATGTCCTAGGTAGTCATTTTCAATGATGGCCCAGAGTGAATTTAAGGATGCAAAAGTGGTAACAGGCAAGACAAACGAATCCCAGGCTAAAATTAAAATATTTTTCATGTCCATAAAAAAGAAGGGGGGAATAATATAAAGGCATCTGGTAGATACTTAGTAATGTTACACTGTATTGAACCAGTAAAAACAGACATCTCCTTTAAGAAAAACACAGTGTTTATTTAGTTATCTTAAGACCTATTAAGCGGGTATTTTTTAAGTGATTTTTTTAAAATGTCATGAATTTTAAGGATTCTTTATCTCTTAGTATAATCACTGGATGAGGCAAAATTTTCCCCAAAGCTATTGTGCCAGCAGTACAAGCCAGCGCCCAGTACACTATTTCAGGAAAGCACAGGTCACTATCAATGCCTAAGGACTCAACTCAAGGAGAATGGCAGTGGGGGCATCACTACCCATTCCTCAGACTTCCTGCAACGCAGTCTAGTTACTCAAGGAAGGAGGGAAGAAAAGAGACTGGAGAAAAAATAAACTCAAGATTTGTAATATGTAGTTATCTTGGAGGAAACTGTAAGCCTAAGGAAATTGCCTCATAATCTACAAAATCTACAGTGCCCTGTTGTCTATATTTCTAATATTCATAAACTGAACTATGTGAAACTCCTATAACTGTATTAGGAGAGTGCACTTCTTTAAAAGAAAATGGAAAACTAAAAATGTTAGCTGCTTTTCTTTATCTTATTAATTTATTTTGGGGAAAAAAAACAGTTAATTCAGAAAAGATATATGCAGGCATAATTTTCCTGAATTTTGTAACTGAGATATCATGCCAACATAAGGAATTATAGCTAAGAGGCACCTACTGCCAGATGCATTTGTGAACAGTATAAGCTGATTAACCAAAATCAGGATTTCTATAAATCAACTCAATAATTAATGTCTATGATACCCATTAAAGGCATAGGTTGCCCATTACTGCAGGATTGGGCTGAAAACTAGTAGTAACTACACAAACTACTTGGATTAATTAGAGAGAATCTGAAGTCCTCACAAGATAATAGGTAAATGAATACAAATTGTGCATAAACAGATGGAAATGCTGCCAGGGGAAGAGGGATGGTCTACAACACAACCATTATGTACCCCCACATACCTATTAAGTGTAACTGAAGGAGGTACCAGGAGACACCACAGAGCCTATCTTGCAGCTCTGTGAACATCTTTTGGAGTGCCATGTGGACAACCGGTCCAAGCTCAAAATTCTAAAGAGTGGAGGCTCAAGCCTGCTACCCTGGGATAGTAAGGAGGAGGAACTCCAGGCACAACCAGTCTATCCCTGCTAGAAACAGTCACAGTAGGAGAGACCACCCCCATTCTCCTTTACAAGAACCTGCAGGAGGGTACCATAGCAGCCACCTGGGCTAGGCTACATCTGCAGAGTCACATAATAGCCATTTTAAGCTGTTTTCCAGTATCCAACTCCAGGGAGTTACACATCAGAGAAAAGGAATGTAGACCACAAAGTCCACAGATGATCCAGGCTAATAAAAGGTACTGAACTAGACAATATGGACCAGCAACCTTGTATGAGCTATGTATGACCTGTATGATAGATACAGTCAGGTGGGAAGCAGAACTATCACAGAGATAAATGTATAAAGTTGTCACCATGTACTGTCCAACAACTTTGCAAAGACAGAATGAGTAACACAGGAAAAGCCACTTTCCAGTTCTTCACAAGCATGGCACTTGTGAGGCCTTGTCCCTTCTCTCCCAGTCTGATGATTAAAAGAACATGCTTTCACACTCACGCATAAGAACATTAAAACTGTTTCACACTTGGATTAAATTTCAGTACTCTTTTATTGATTCCCTATTCTAAGATACTGACTATTTCCTCAGTAATTTGCCCATCTTATCTACTACAAATACTGGTCTTTTATTCATCATTCTAGTATTTAACAATTATTCATTAAAAGTTTTCATGAAATACATGGTATCTTCATAAGCAAGTGGAGCATTTTGTTAGTGGCTAGTGTGGTAACACACACTGACACCTGCTGAGGACTCTGCTGCCTGAGCTGCAGGAAGTCTGTGCCCAGCTCCTGCTCTGCAGTCTGACAGACTAATCTGGCATGGAGGCTGTACTCTACTAAAAGGGATCCCATTTAGGTGAGCACCCAGGAAGGATCTGTGAGTCCCTTGCCAGGCCTACTTGGTGCTGGTGGCAGAGAGGACAGGGTGCTACAGGCACCAGCTGGACTCTGCTCTGGGGAGCAGAGTTAATAAAGCATCCCTGGCTATGCAACTGGGACTGGACTGTCTGGAGATTTGCCTGAGTGGGAAGATGGGGGCTTAGGACAGACAAGAGTACATCAGCAGCTCCTTTCACTCTTAACTTTGGAGAAGAAAACCAATTTGAAAAATGGCCATCAGAGCTTCCAGCCCAGAAGATGGTGAGCATCCAAAAGTAATTTTATGCTCCAGATCGGGGTAGCAATCCTGCAATGTTCTAACACTCTTTTAACTAAAGGCTAAACTTTAAAGGGTGTATTATCCACAGTGAAAGCCATTTTTGGTAAATGCTCAAATTTTTCAATCTGAAACTGTGAGGGATACAGGAAGTACAAGGAGGCAGATGTTTGCCAGTGCTTGCTGGCAACCTCCTTCCTGCTGCAAGATGGCATGTCCCTCAACATGACAATCTCAGGAGGCAGGTGACAAAGGAAGTATGTGATATGTCCTCTATGGAAAGCCATTTTTACTTGCCCTCAAATGCACATCTTCAGGGGAGATGGCAGCTGGAGAATCAGAGAGCCAAAGAAATTTCACATTAGAGACAGCAGAAAGCTCCCAACCTAGGCAAATTACCTAACAGCTTTCTTTGTGGAATAAAAATAACTTGAGAGGATAAGCTAAATAAATACAGAAGATATGAATCATGTGTGGAAGAAGTAGATACAACATAGCATAGTTCAAATCCTTAGCTACTTGACTATTCTTCATCTTACACAAGAAAAAATTCATGACCAAGTGCTGTAAAGAAAGACAGACAAGAACATCTCCATCAGTGTTCCTGTAGTCCTGCTTCTACTCCTGCCCTCCTCCTATCCATCCAGGAAATGCCATGAAGGCTCTGCCTATAAGCAGTATAAGAACACATAAACACACTAGATTTTAAGTCTCCAAGTATCAGTCAATTAGCTCAATGTAATTGAGTCTGGGATACACAAACAGTAACAGGAGAGAAACTGAGAATATGATCACCTTGTACATGGGATTCAGGAACAAAGATTCTGTGAAAACAGAAGAAAGCCAGCCCATTTTCTATTCCTTTGATGTCCAAGTGACCCTTGCTCCTGGTAACCATAGGATTTACTACTTGGGTGAGAGATGACTCTGGATAGACTTGGCTGTTGCAAACTGAATCTTTGTGTCAAGCTGAATAAATGCCTAACGTGTCAGATAGCATTAAATAGTGGGGACTTCTAGGAAGTGACTAAGTCATAGGGCAGAACATCATAAATGGGACCAGTCCCCACATGAGAAGCAGAGACCTAACTTGCCTGTTCCAGAATTAGAGGAAACAAACAAAAAGGTGTCCTCAAAGAGAAATGAGCCACATGAGTCACCTAAACTACTTGCTTTGATTAAGGACTTCCCAAACTCTGAAATAGTGAGAAATGAGTTTCCATAACTTAGGCATCTGGAATACATTGAAACATGGTTTTCCAGGTTACTTAAGTGCCCAAATAACGTGTTTATATCCTTCATTCAACAAGTATTTCCCTACTATTTGATTCTAGGTGCAGAGTTAATACTCAGGAATACTCCATTTTGCATCTTAACTCCTTAAGGACAGGCATTATATATCACATAATCTTTCCAGGTATAATGCCATGCAAGAATATGAGGAAGCTTCTCAATAAACATTTTTTGGAAAACACTACACATATATCCACTAACTAACCTTCTAAAATTCAAAATATCAACTACTTAGATAAGTTAACATAACATTCATTTAGAAAGTGCTTAGACAAAGAACAGAGCTGTTCCAGGCAAGCAAGTTTAGTCTAAGTGTACAAGCATGAAGGTGTCACCACACACTTATTCTCTAGGCCACACTAACATGAGACAGGACATCAAGAAGCCATTCTACCAATACCACCCTCACCAGTAGATCTGGACCAGACTTTTCCTAAAGCAGTAACATCAAATGCTGTGTGTCTACCTAAATGTACAAGTGCTGTCCCTAAGGCTAACAAGGTTCTATGCACCAGTGCTCCCACATTCTGCACATGTTTCTCCAACATCTCTAGGGCAAAATTTGTACCTAAGAACCATGTCCAGCTCCAATAGAAAAGGACTTGGGGAAACTAAGGGAAAGCTAACTCTCCAAGAATACCAAACACAAAGCTATTAGTTGCTTCATGCCCTAGAAGATCCAGTGCTCACTTCCAGAACCCATGGATGCTTACTTAGCTTTTCTCAAGAAATCATCAGAATAATCTTCTTGCTTCAAAAACTTGCTGACTAAATCATTAACTCCATAAATTGCTCTATAAATAAACTCCCATACCTTAGTATAATAAATAAGGCTTTATAAATTGGCACAAAAATCCCCTTTATTGAAATACAGTGAAATTTGGCGAGTTTTAATAATTCCCAGTGTCCCAGGGTACATTCCAAACCAATTAGCTAAGATGCCTAGAGAAGGGAGATAAGCATCTGTATTGTTTTCTTTGGGGGGGGGGTCTTTTGTTTGTTTGTTTGATTGTTTGTTTGTTTTTTGAGACAGTGTTTCTCTGTGTAGCTCTGGCTGTCCTGGAACTCACTCTGTAGACCGGACTGGCCTCGAACTCAGAAATCCACCTGCCTCTGCCTCCCAAGTGCTGGGATTAAAGGCATGCGCCACCACGGCCCAGCTGTATCGTTTTTTCTTAATTCCCGCTAACTCACAGGTTGAGCTGGCTTTAGGAGTGACTCACCATTGCCTCCATCTCTAGATCTGCTTTTACCATTCCCACCACAAAACCCACCCACTAGAACTCTTTTCTCCTTTTTCAACATGGCCTCACAATTTCTCCTTTGAAGGGCTGTGCTTCCAGTATCCCTCCTGGAATCCTACTCCTCCATTATGGACTGTGCAAATCTACCTACTAGAACAGCTCAATTCCACCAACAAAGGGACTTTAAAAAAAAAAAATTACTATGCCAGGTCTGGTGGCTCATGCCTTTAATCAGAGCACTTGGGGGGCAAATGTGATCTGTGAGTTGAAGGCCAACCTGGTCTACAAAGAGAGTTCCAGGACAGCCAGTGCTATAGAAAGAAACCCTGGAAAAATAGGATGGATGGGTGGATGGATGGATGGAAGGATTGATGGATGGACGGACGGACGGACAGATGGATTACAGGCAGCACTGGGTAAACTGAGGGAATTTAAAAAAGAGAACACATGAAGTTATGAGGAAGACTGGTAGAGGAATGGGTATAGGAGGAGCTGGATGGGAAGAGTGGAAAGGAGCAGTGATCAAAACATTATACTTGGGTAGGAAATTTCAGTAAGTTTTTAAAAAGAAAAACAGGCCAGAGAGATGCTCAGTGGTTAAGAGTACTAGCTGTTCTTTCAGAGGACCCAGGTTCAGTTCCCAGCAATCAAATACATAGTGGTTCATAACTATTTGTAACTCCAGTTTCAGGGGATCCCCCAACTTTTCTGTCCTCCAAAGGCACCAGGCATGCATGTGATGCCCAGACATACATGTAGAGAAAAGACCCATACACATAAAAAAATTTAAATAAATCTAAAAAGAAAAGGGAAATAAATATCTAGCCATGGGAAACCAATGAAGGAACAACAAGGAAAGCACACATTAAATAAAAATTCATATAGGTCTGTGCTTTAACAGTATGACATGGGAATCAGCTAAAATGATAAAATATGGGCATGCACTCACTTTATCCAATAAGTGTTCATGGATAAGTAAAGAGAAAAGAATTAAACCAGAAATAATTGAGGAAGTAAAAAGAAAACCACTTCTAGCTGATAATGGTCCCCTATTGAAAGACCCTGTGGCAGATCCCAACCTGAGGGCAAGGGACATTTACAACAACAAAAGCAGATGACACTTAAGCACGCGGTCATCTGTACAGAAAACACTGAGGCGTCTTTTGAGATGTAAAAATTATATTCACATTGGTGAGATGACAATAGTTGATACAAATGAGAGAAGAGAAAGATTTATTTGGAACCCACAGTTGCAAAGGGTTTCTGTTCCCCCTGGAGGGGAAGGTCTGTGAGAGTAGCTTAATTTAAAGCCATAGGAACACACTGCAAAGGCTATTGACATCACGGCAGACCAGGAACCCCAGGCCAAAAGAAACCTGTACAGGCCCACCTCTACTAACATGGTTCTCAGAGAAACCCCACTCCCTAAAGATTCCAGAGCTCTCCAAAATACTGTTCTCAGGGGAGAACACACAACATGAGCCTGTCTGGATATTTCACATTCAAGCCATAACAGGGTGACTAGTTCTTTGTTCTTTATATAGATCAGCTTGCTTTGCTTCCCACATTTCAAATAGACATATCCATCCCAGAATCCTCAGATCCTAGTCACTTGTCACTGCTCCATACTTTTTATGTCCCTATTAGATCAGCGAACACAAGGTGTCCAGGCTGCTCCTCCAGTGCACCCCTCATGAAGGCCCAGGCTCCTACGGAACAGGTACACATGCAGTTTGATGAGCAGCTAAGAGGCTAAGCAAGGCAGGGTCCGTTGTTTAGCACTGGATCTCCAGTAGTTACTTTGGTACTTTTTGCACATAGAGGCCACACTAATTTTTATTTGAACCCCAGTTGGACCTCTTGGAATTTATATTTGGAACCATGGCATTAAAAATCTGAAAGATGATTCTTCAGAGAACAAGAACACAGAATAGAGGGCAAGAACAGGCAGCTCCACATTTTCTAGTACATACTGCGAATAACCCTATTTTTCAAAACCGTCCTCAATGAGTATATTCCCCATGGCTACAGAGACAAGCTACATTCTTGATGTTTTGATAGTCCCTTGATTTTTCCTCTGTCTTACTCTAATATTCTGCACCATTGTTAACATCTTTTCTAGGTTGGCAATATTGTCTCCAAATATCAAACAATAAGGCCTCAGATAATAAAGGCAATTCCCAGTCGACTTCTCACAATTGTCATGAAACTTAAAATGAGAATCTATGAAGAAAAAGAAGCCTTCTGAAACACAGACAGTATCACACAAATATAAGTTACAAGACTTATTATGGATTAATAGTAAGCAAAGCCCAGAGGAAATTCTCATTGAAAATGCTTTGCTTTAATTTCTGGGGATAAATGAATGTATGATGAAGCTGCCATACTTCTGAATTAAAAGTACATTCAGAAAAACTGAAGCTTTATTCATAATTTGAATTACTTCTAGACAATGGTCCCATGTTATTTGCTTTTTTCAAATTACCAACATGTATTGAACATTGTAGGTGTAGAAAGTTCATTAGAAGTCAAGGAGCTTTATGTTCCTAAATTCTGTTTATAGATGAATGTTGTATCATAAAACCCAGGAGCATTCAAAGGATTTTATAATGTAAGGAAAACTAGATGAGCTAAATTACAATGCCAACCACATGTACGATGAGTAAATTCACACAGGACCACAATAGATGTGTCACAAGAAATGAGAAGTGCTAAAACAAAGCAAACTTAGGAACTATTGCTGCCTCAGTTTTAACAAGGTCAAACCCAAGCAGGAACCTCTCCCTGCCATCCTTTCAAACTGTTCTGACCCATACTCTATGCTCATGATTAAAAACCGGTATACAGCTTTCTTAGTTAATTAAACCAAGGTTGAAAACTGAGTAAGCTGCTTAGAATAGTTTCATATATCCCAAAGCCAAGATAGTAAATAAAGCTGATGTCTCAACAGCAGAACGGCTATAAAGATTACGTTGTGTGAATTTATGATGAAACAGCATTTGAGTGTTTGTGTCAATGCCCAAAGTGAAAGGAAAATGCCCTGTAATCTCACACACAGGCTGATCTGAAGGGTCAGTAGCAGAGCGCATGCCTGACAAGCTCAAGGTCCTAGGATTTTGTCCACCATAAACAAACAGACCTTGTAAGTCAGTGTCCCTGCTCCCACAACCTCATACACACACAGGCACGCATGCATATGTGCACACACGCGCACACACACAATTCAAACCATATCACTCCTTCTCCATTTTTGTGATTTCTTGTCATTTTCCTCAAACCATTTCCTGTGACCTATCTTGGCAGAGTGGAAGGCCATCAAGTAAATCTATTGGTAAAACATCCCTTTTGTTTCATGACACTTCCCACTTTTGATTCCATAAGCGCCTGCCTTGGAATCCAGTCTGCTGGCACACCCAGGCCCTCCTCATTCCCAATCCAGGCAATATGTGGCCGATGTGCTGAGTGATGCCAGGACTCTGTTTCAGCAAAGCTCCCTAAATAAAAACAGTGCAACAAGAAAGAACAGCCGCAGAAAACCATGTTCAGCTCCTCATAGGAAGGAGTCCTTACAAAGGAAAGTATTTCCACTCACTCGTTCCACATGGGTTTCCTGACCCTAGCACCTCTACACATTCAGAATACAATGGTGAATTCCCTTTAAAAATTGAAAACCCGTCGTCTATGCACTTCATGTTCAGATAAGAGGTAAATTTGCAAAACTCTCATGAGGAGGTAGGAAACTTGCTACTGCCTAGTCTCACTAGGCAATGTCTTAATGCATATCTGTCCACTAATTATCCAGGAACCTACACATTTGTAATTTTCATAAAACTATAAATGCAATCTACTTGATAGCTTTTTCACTATTAATTTTTATAAATTATTTAACATTGCTACTAGCAGCTCTGTCATTGTTGCTTCATTTGGCATTCATCATGAATACTGCCTTCCTATAATGTGCTTATCTTCAGAATTTCAATTATACAACTAAATGTCCACAATGCATGGGGGTAAGGGGTCATGGAAAGAAAGGAGGAAAAAACAACCTACAGCAAAAACAACACTGAAGCTGAGCTTTCAATCGCAAGAGAAATGAAGAAGACTAAAGTCAATGTTCCTTCACAACCTTACATAGCTCTGGGGATGTGGGTCACAATGAGAGTTTATTAGGATCATGAATGTGGAAAATATACACTCAAATCATCAGTCATATTCATCACAGCACATATGCCCTTTAAATTAAAAACACTGCTTTACAAACCCAGAAATAACACCAACTTAACTTTGTATGGAACTGAATTTTCATCCTGCACCATCTATTGGAACTCAGTACAAATCTCCAGGCCTGTGGCACTCTGGACACTCTAGCAGAGTCCACTAAAGCTATCATCCTAAATACACTCCTGCCGCATGACAAGAGAACAAGTGTGGTCCACTGAAGCTCAAGACATATCTGTAGAGGACACTGTGGGAAGCACAAGTTATTCAAGGCTCCCCATAAGGCAGAGAAGAAAAGATGCTAATCTAGAGATCAGGAGTTTGTCTTTAGAGTTCCCAGTTACCCACCATCTTTGTGGCTCCAGAAAAGATGCTGGTCCCACTGGGCTCAAGGCCACAGAAGTCAGTCCCACCAGAAGTCTTGGAAGACTACCCAGAGGAGAAAGAACATTTTGGTGAGGGCTAATTTTCACTGTAGACTTGATTGGTCTTAGAATAGTCATGAAAAACACTTCTGAGTGTATTTATACAGCTGTTTCCAGGAAAGTTTAGTGGAGATGAAGACATTCCCCTGGGGAAGTGGGTGGAGATCACATGATCTGGAGCCTGAATGAAAAGGAGAGTGTGAGTTGAGCACCTGTGTATGTGTGCATCTCTCTGCTTCCTGACTATGGACAAAAATGTAATCAAGGCCTTGCACTCCTGCAGCCACATCTTTCCCAACTGTAGTTTTCAAACCATAAACCAAAAGAAACCTTCCCTTCCTTCCTCTCTCCCTCCCTCTCTTCCTTCCTTCCTTCGTGTTGCTCCATGGCAGGTGTCTTAGTTAATGTTCTATGGCTGTGATTAAATAAGATGACCAAGGCAACTTAGGAAAGGAAGTGTTTAGCTGAGAGCTTGCTAACAGTTTCAGGTTAGTCCATGACCATCATGACAAGGGGCACAACGACAGGTAGGCAGGCATAGCACTGGGCAGCAGCTAACAGCTCACATCTGATCCACAAGCTGGAGGAAAAGGCAGAAGCCAGGTCTGGCATGGACTTTTAAAACTCCAAAGCCCACCCCAAGCAACACATTTCCTCCAACAAGGACATACCTCCTAATCCTTCCCAAACAGTTCCAGTAACTAGGAATTAAAGCACTCAAATATATGAGCCTGTGGGGGCCATTCTCATTCAAAGCACCATGGCAATTATCTGGTCCAGAAATAAGAAAAGTTTCTTGAAGGGGAAGCACTGGAATGCTGAGGGAGAAGTATGTAGGTCAGCAAAAAACCAATGGCAGTTGGTCCTCCCCTTCCACCACGGAGGTGCAGGAATCCATATAAGGTTGTCAAACTTCATAGCAACTACTTTTATCAACTGAGTCATCTCTCCACTCCACCCACTGGGCCTTTTCATTAGTCCTGTGTTCTTTAAATGTCCAAATCCCAAAAAAAGCGGGAAACATCTCTAATTTGCTCTTCCCCATATTGCATGTTTACTGTCCTACCAGCCCTGATCTGGATAGGTAATTGCTAATGAGATGATGGTATATTCCCATTGACTGGGGTAGCAGCAGTACTCCAGCCAATATACAGAAATACTAGTGAAGTTACACACACACTCCCTCTCCTTCTGTGAGAGGCTGCAATCCTAACCCTATGGCCATCTGGGAAACAAATGCGTTTGAGATGGCCTTGTAAACGGGTTTGAGCTTCAGGAAAGCAATCTGGCAATATGTTTTAGAAGCCATAAAAATGTTCATTCTCTAACCTCATGTTCCAGTTTGCTTTCTATTGCTATAACAAACACTATGATCAAACATAACATGGGGAAGAAAGAGTTTATTTGGCTTAGACATCCCAATCATAATCAATCACTAGAGAACATCAAGGCAGAAACTCATACAGAAGCAGAGGTAACAACCATGGGAACACTTTTTTGGCACGCTTTTCTTCTTCTTCTCCTTCTTCTTCTTCTTCTTCTTCTTCTTCTTCTTCTTCTTCTTCTTCTTCTTCTTCTTCTTCTTCTTCTTCTTCTTCTTCTTCTTCTTCTTCTTCTTCCTTTTTCTTCTTCTTCCTTTTAAGGGTTTATTGGTTTTGCCTGCATGTATGTCTGTGTGAAGATACCAGATCCCCTGGAAGTGAAGATACAGACAGCTGTGAAGTACCATGTGAGTGCTGGGAATTGAACCCTAGTCCTCTGGAAGAACAGCCTGAGTTCTTGCACACTGAGCAATGGGAACACTGATAGTGGATGAGGCGCTTACACACCAATTCCTCCCAGATGACAAAAAAAAAAAAAAAAAAAAAAAAAAAAAAAAAAAAAAAAAAAAAACTAACAAGCACACCACCCTAAAACACTGTTTCTGAGACTCACAAGAAGCTGAAAATTACTAATAACTAAAATCTGAAATATACAAATCAATAACACATTTAGGAAATTAATAGTGTAGCAGAACAAAAGCATATTATGTAGCCATAAAGATGACACTATACCAATAAGGGAAAGTACAGACACAAAGAGTCCTCTTAGGACCCACAAGGAGGAGCCAGACTGAAAGGTGTCAAACAAAAAAGCACCTCAGAATGTGAAAAGACTGTTCAGAGTCTGCAAGTGACAAGGGAAATGGGGTGTGACTGATAACTGGGGGAAGCCTGGAAAGGGACCCTTGGCCAGCAGCTTAGTGTGCACTAGAAAACCCTCAAAGGGAAGAGGCACACTGAAATCCAGCTGTGTGCTCAGCTTAACACCTGAGATGTCCAGGTAATCTCCAACAATACCTTCTGCTTTTGTGGATCTGACAACTAAACTGGAACAATATTTGTTAGTTACAAATAACAAAACTATTTCACATTGGTTACTCCTGCCTTCCCTGTCTTAACACAGCCTGAACATCCTTACACCTCAAAGTCCAAAACTCTCCAAATATAAAACCTTTTCCTGCCAACATGACACTACAAGTAAAAAGTACCATGCCTGACATCTTGACAGACAACAGCCAAAACACAAGTGAACTGAAGACACTGAACAGACAACATCCAGCCTGTGCTTACAGGTACACCTGGGACCCAAAACACTTGAAGGTCAACATGGGTTTCATGTCCAAGTTATTTCACTATTTGTATACAAACTATTCAAAACAGAAAACCCACATTATTGCAGTCCCATCAGGAAAGGGACACTGAGGCCATATAACATCCACACTTCCTACCCTGAACTCAGGGAGCTCAGAACTGCATCCTATAGAAATAATGCTGTCTTTCAAAGTTCCAGGAGTTGCCAAGGTGAACATGACATCTCATGCTTAAGCCTAACCCTTACTAGGATAAAGCAGAAATCATTTAAGTTTGAGGCCAGGATGGTATCCACAGAAAGTTCCAGGCCAGCCAGGTCTGTAAGACCCTGTCTCAAAAAACAAGGAGTGAGGGAAAGAAGGATGGAGGGGAGAGAGTGGAAGGAGGAACAAAAAGAAAAGGCAGGGCAAGAGTCAAGAGCTAGGAACTGGGGAAGAGGAAGAGCTAGCAAAACATCTCCCCAAAAAAACAGGCTTGGTTTTAAAGAGTATTTGTTGTTATCATGCTGTCATTTTTACTTCCAATATTTAGAATACTTTTTGGGGGGGAGTGCAGTGAATTCTATTGATGGTATTCAAAAGAGTAGGGAGGGCTCCCTAGGTTCCTCCTATTATTATGGGAGTCTGGGATGGAAATTGTGAGGGAGATGCTCAGTGTTGGGGTAGGGACTCCTCAGCAACCGAGGGTCTCTCTCTTGCTCTCAGTGTCCTTGCTGGGGAGGGTGGTCCAGGGCTTCTTACTCCTTAGAGGCCATGTATGCCATGAGGTCCACCACCCTGTTGCTGTAGTTGTATTCATTGTCATACCAGGAAATGAGTTTAACAAAGTTGTCATTGAGAACAATGCCAGCCCCAGCATCAAAGGTAGAAGAGTAGAAGTTGCTGTTGAAGTCGCAGGAGACAACTTGGTCCTCGGTGTAGCCCAGGATGCCCTTCAGTGGGCCCTCAGATGCCTGCTTCACCACCTTCTTGATGTCATCATACTTAGCAGGTTTCTCCAGGCAGCATGTCAGATCCACAATGGATACATAGGGGGTAGGAACACAAAAGGCCATGCCAGTGAGCTTCCATTCAGCTCTGGGATGACCTTGCCCACAGCCTTGGCAGCACCAGTGGATGCAGGGATGATATTCTGGGCAGCCCCACAGCCATCACGTCACAGCTTTCCAGAGGGGCCATCCACAGTCTTCTGAATGGCAATGATAGCATGGACCAGGGTCATGAGCCCTTCCACGATGCCAAAGTTGTCATGGATGACTGGCCAGGGGAGCTAAGCAGTTGGTGGTGCAGGATGCATTGCTGACAATCTTGAGTGAGTTGTCATATTTCTCGTGGTTCACACCCATCACAAACATGGGGCATCAGTAGAAGGGGTGGAGATGATGATCCTTTTGGCCCCACCCTTCAAGTGGGCCCAGGCCTTCTCCTTGGTGGTGAAGATGCCAGTAGACTCCACAACATACTTAGCACCCATTTGATGTTAGTGGGATCTCATTCCTGAAAGATAGTGATGGGCTTCCCGTTGATGACAAGCTTCCCTTGACTGTGCCATTGAATTTGTCATGGGTGGAATCATACTGGAGACCATGTAGTTGAGGTCAATGATCTCCACTTTGCCAGATCCAGACCAGAAGGCAGCTCTGGTAACCAGGCACCAAATCCATTCACACAGACCTTCAACATTTTGTCTACAGGACAAGGCTGGCACTACACAAGAAGACGAGGCTGTCTCTGGAACAGGAAGGAGCAGAGAGCTTCTAGAATACTTTTTAAAAATAACTAACCAGCCAACATGGTAGTCAACAATCTAAGATGCAGGGAAAATAACTATTTGGAGCCAGAAAAGTCAGGCTAACTGCTCCAGGAGATGCTTTGTAGCCCCAGGAGCACAACCTCATTTTCTAAGACTTCAGAAGGTGACCAGATGCCACAGGCTGTTCTCTAAGTAATCTGTCTCACATCCGTCAGGGCCTCTGTCTCACTCCCACCTCTACAAACACCTGTCACCTCAGAAATTAACTAAGGAAAGAAATCTACATAAAGGTTAGAAGAACCATTTCCCATGTCACCACACCATTAAGAGATTACCTAAACAGGAATATCATGCCAAATACAGTATGCTCCTCTCTAAAAAGGCCAAGCAGAGTCACAGCTGGTGTCCCCAGTAAATGTCACAGGCCAAAGGTAAGTGAGAACCTTCACATCACTCTGAATCAGCAAATATAAACAGATACAAAAAGACCTAAAATTCAGCTTATAGCTTATAGTATACACACTTTTATGTGCACGTATATGCACACATATATCCAGTTCAAGGAGTCTATGTCCATGAATTCAAATAGATGTGGATCAAAAATAATTAAGGCCAAAATAATTCCCCCATTTATACTAAATATATACAGACCATTTCTTGTTAAAACTTGTTATTTCTTGTTGTTACTGTATTGTTTCCTAACAATTTCCTGATAACAGTTTTCTGAACAGCATTTCAGCATTTCTGAACAGTGTATTAGGATTCATGAAGTCATGTATACATACATGAGCATACTCAGGAGGATGTGCACTAGTAACAAACAAGTAGTACACTGTTGTACAAAAGGAAAGCATTTGTGCACTTTGGTATAAAGGCTCTAACTACATCAAAAATGGATTTGGAGTGGGTAGGGAATTCCTTGTCCTCAGCCTCTCAACTCCGTGACTTTTAGCCATCAGCAGACCTCTAAGACACACACAATGAGAAGGCCACAAAAAGTCATACATTTTTGTTGCTGCAGCCATGAACAATGTTCTCACAGAAAATAGGACACAAAGTAATGACACCATTTTCAAAAAATACCTATGCATGCTTTCACTTGGTTTTCAGTTTTTGAGATGGTTTCTTTATATGGCCCAGGATGACACTGAAATCACAGTATTTCTACCTCTGCAGAAGTGTGCTACCATTCCCATCTTAAAATATTCATTTTTTTAAAAAAAAAATTGAAACAAGGAGAACACACATACACTTAAATCTCATCCCCAAACTCTGAGGAAATTTCTACTAAGCAACCTTAAAATCACAGTTCAACACAGCCACTGTCCTGAGAGAAAGAAGGAAAGCAAGAGACACAGCTTCTCCCCTTCTGTCCTCCAAATGCCCAAAGACTACACTGGCTCTGTGGTCCACTCACAAACAAAACCATGTCGTCTGCATTTAGTGACATAACTGGGTGTTTCCCAGCAGAAGGAGCTGGAACAGTGTGCCTCAGAGGAGGTAAACATTTAAATGAGAAGCCTTCTGGCATGATCAGAAATAACTTCAAAAAGGCAACAGTCTTCTGTTTACACAATTCAGTAGCCACCTGTGATGGTTATTCTTGGTTGCTAACCTCACTACATCTGGAACTGACTAAAGCGCAAACAGCTAAGCATTCTTATAGAGATTTTTTTTCTTAATTAAATCATTAAATGGGAAGAGCCATTTCTAATCTGGATCTTTGAGGTAGGAAGATACCCCTTTAATTCATATATTTTGAAGTGGGAAGATCCACCTTAAATGTGGATTGGCAATCTATGTAAAGGACATGGAAAAGGGGAGCTTGCTCTGTCTCTGTCTGTTTGCTCTAGCTCTCAGTAGCAAATCAATCCCTTCCCTAGCACTGAAGTCCACTTCTTCAGAATTCCTGTGTATACAGAAGATTAGCTGAAACTTCCAGTCTCAGGGACCACACTACTAATGGATTCTTGGACCTTCCATTGTTAGACAGCCACTGTTGGACTAGCTGGAACACAGCCTGTAGGCCTTTCTAATAAATCTCCTTTCTATATATTTACAGATTCATTCCATAAGTTTCATTCTTCTAGAGAACCCTGATTAATACACCACCAAGCCCAGAAGGTTACCTACAGCTTGCCCTGAAATCTAGAGAGGCAAAATCTCTGCCCTTCCTTTGTACTTTGAGTGCATAGCTCTACAGAGTAAACTAAATCTCTCTGCTATAGCAACCAGCACTAAAGCAAAACCAGGAGTAATTTTCTGCCAGAAATCAAGTAATAATAAAAGAGATTTCCTTCATATATAAGGAATACACCCAGCAATCTTAGTTAATGAGGATAGCACGAGAAAAGACATTTTTGTGATTCATCATAGTAAAACAGTTAAGACCTAAAGAACAGCATATTAGAAAAGAGTTGGGGGAGGGGAATATAGCCAAGTCCCCACACCTTCACCAGATGGCCCATAGGATCTCTTTGTTTCTGTTTACTGCTGGGATTGCACACGGCCTCCTGCATGACAAAAGGTGCTCTGCCTCTGAGCAGCAGCTCAGCAGTATGGGAGCCAAAGGCTGGGCCAGTATGTCTTTCTCTTCTCTCAACCCGGCAAGAGAAGCTGAGGACAGAGTACACCCTGGATCCCTGTTTACAAGGCAGCTATGATGAGGCCAGCTCTAGAAGGCCCTCGTGTACCCTGGC
Organism: Mastomys coucha; assembly: GCF_008632895.1. NCBI lineage: Eukaryota > Metazoa > Chordata > Mammalia > Rodentia > Muridae > Mastomys > Mastomys coucha. The sequence goes on along the minus strand of NW_022196913.1, from coordinate 40,483,927 downwards.
TAATAGCAAGGTGAGGTGCTGGAGACCCTGTGCCATGGCTCTATTTCTAAAAGCCACATAGCCCCATGTGTCCCTTTCAGAGAAAACCAAGTTTCCTGGCAAAATATATGCAGGAGAATGAATCTGCTCCTGCTTTTCCTCTGTGGATAAAAGCTGTAAGCTCACTGTGTCTGTATAAAAAGAAGCCCACAATGTTTACCACTGCTCCCTCCAGGCTTCCCCAGCTTAAATTGGCTTTAGATATTTTGCTTGGTTTTATTTCAAAGCAAACTTCAGACAGAGAGAGATAGAATAAAGCTATATTTTAAAATTCACTAGAACCAATGCATATTTATTCAAAAGGTTTAAAGAAAAAAATTTACTCAAGAAAGTCAAAAGGAAAACCAAATAGTGCTATATTTTTAAGATAATATTTTAAACAGAAGAAACATTTTATAAGATAATATTTTAAATAAAAGGAACATTTTAAAGTAAAAATTCAGAAAGTCAGGGAAAAGACATATAATGGCATTTAGAGATTACTATATTTTAAATAACATTTTCACATAAAAGGGGAAAGGCTAACAGGGGCTTCCCAGCACTAACTGTGAAGCAGACTTTGAATCCAGTGCTGCTGCTTGTCTCTGAACCTTCTCACACACCTGTGTGTCATGGGACATCATTTGGAGTCTGATGGTAGAGTGCAAATTCCAATCCACACATATGAACTGACTCCATCTGTGTGACACTCACTTTGCTTCTCTCTCCTTCTTCCTTCCTACATTCTAAAACTAAAGACAAGCATACTTACCTCCTAGGTGGAGACTGGAAGCCCTGTGCACTTGCTTGTGAGAATGCAAATAAGGCAGCCTCCTCATGAAACAGTACAGAAGAGCCTGAAAATAAAGACAAAAATTATCCTATGGTTCTACAGTTCCACACTGCAATGTATAATGACAAGGGCCAAAAGCAGGAACACACTGTTATGGTCATATCATCCACAAGAGTCAAAAACAGAAGCAACACAAAAGTCCATCAGAAGATGCGTGGATAAGTAAGATGTGTTGTAGCCTAGAAAGAGAAACTGCCCATATGTGTTACAGCACAGATGACCTTGAAAATATTGTGCCAAGTGAAATGAACCACTCGTGAAAAGACAAATGCTGAATAACTCCACTTGGATAAAATACTGACATTAGATATATTCACAGAGATAGAAAGCAGAATAGCGGATGCCACAGGTCAGGTGGGGAAGGAATGGAGAGTTAACATTTAAAGGATGCAAAGGTTCAGTTTAGAATGACTAAGGTGGATGGTTGTGACAGAGGCACAACAATGTGATGTAGTTATTACTAACATATATGGTGGAAATGGCAATGTTTATGTCTTGTGTGCTTTGCCATGACAGAAATATTTCATGTTAAAAATAGAGTCATATGTCAAGATTAACACACATGTGCATGACCTGTACGGTTTTCAGAATGGCCTGACTGTGGTGATGAGAGATGAAGAATGACAAGTTAGAAAAGCCGGGCCCATGCAGGCAGTACACTGTAATGGAGAGGCACCAGCAGCCAGAAGAGTGAGCACATTCACTACTCCTGAACAAGGCAGGTTAGCTAGTTTCAGTCTCTATAAGGGAGCAGTCTCAGGTGGCAGTCACATAGGACGATGAAGCTGTAGTTGGTACTATCTGCACAGGGATGTGTCAGCATCCATACTCAGACCTCTGGAAGGTCTTGCCATTCCCCTGTGCCTGACCTGGAAAAGGTCTTATCATTCCCATGGGACATGACTGTGCTCACATGACAATACACATCTACATAGGATTTCATCCACTCTCCACACAATAAGTAGATACTCTCATGACCAGCCCCCTTCTTACTTACCTGACTCCCTGCATCCCTTACTGAGAAGCTGCTATTCACAAACCCTCCACCTCTGAGCTGTAAGCCTTCTAAGAGAGGAGCCCTTTCCAGCACTGGCCTTCTCTGCCAGGAAATAACCTTCCACCTAAGCATCTACTGCCGCACACTACAGTCAAAGAAGCCCCATATCTCCACACTATAAAGCTAAGATGACTACAGAGAACACACTGGTTGTCACACTTTATTTGCTAGACTTCTTGCTAACAATCATCTCAAAAACCTGCTCATAGGCGAAGGCTATCATACGATCTGACAAGAGGAAGGGAAAAGGAAAGCTCTCTGCTCTTACAATCATTCTCCTTGATGCTTTTAAAAGTACTTAATGGGGGTTGCATGGACCTCCCTGGGAAGAGAAAATAGAATAGATTTTGAGGGTGTACTAGGGGTTGCTGGGGATGGGGACAACAGGAATTTGGGAGGGCACACAGGGAGAGAGGGGAAAAAGAAAAAAGAAATACTTTATTATAATATTTCCAAGTAAAAATGGAAATAGAGCTCACCCTGCTCAGTCTCCAGGTAACCAGCAACACACTGCATTTTTACCCTGTATTTCCTAACAATTCTAAATTCTAAAACAAACTAAATTTTAAAAACCTGAAGAACAGCTACACTGAAGTGATTCCCACTGTTTTTCCTTCCTGAGGGTCTTTCTGCCATCTTATCAGCTCCTCTTATTTATTCTGTGTAAACTAAAACAATTTCAATATTTTCCTTACCAAGGTCTTTGTGTGGATGTAAAATATGCAAATACACATTGCTCAAATCTGCCCAAAATTAGGTCCTAAGATGTACGTGTTTTTCATGTGTTACTTCCTCAGACCACTGTACGCTTGGATTTTTCAAAACCAGCTTTAATAAGGGGTCTTTAACGCTTCATCCTCCCTTCTAGCCCACCTACCAGAGGTCAGAAAAAGAAAGGTTAATAGGGGACAGGGGTTGTGAACTTGTTTACAAATTGTTCTTTGGTGCTACTCCAATCTTCATTGTTGGCAGTCCAGTCCATTATCAAAACGCCAAACACAAATCAGGAGCAACAGTGCAGACAAATCTGCACAAACGCGTGAAACCAGCAAGAAGTCACCAGAACACCAGGAGAAGTTCTTTGATGAGTTATTCTCTACAAACTCACCACAGGTGAAGATCAGCAAAGCAGAGGCAGGTGAAGGAATGCAAGCGCTTCATCACTCTGTCCATAGATTTATATTTATATTTTTTCTAATTATCACAAGTTCTATCACATGTCTGCTTCAACAAATATCCTCTCACTTGTGTCTGCTTCAGCCAAACATCACATAACAGAGTCTACAAAGAAACAAGAAATTTCCACTTCAGACCATCACCCCAAATACCCTCCTTCTCTCTGCCCAGGGAAAGCTACAACTCTCCTCCTGCCTACAGACCTCCTTCCTTCCTTCCTCTACCACTTCCTCCTAAGCAAAGGATCACAAATCCAAGTCCTGATCACAAATCTAATAACCTGGAAATATAAAGGCAAATACAGTGACTAGCTCCCCTCAAGTACTAGAGTCAGTACCAATCTCTAAGTTAAAAATAGGAACACACTCATCTAGTGGTTGCATATGAAAAAAATATGCTGAATATACCTGAACTGTACCTTTCGTCATTCATGGGTGCGTGTGTGTGTGTGTGTGTGTGTGTGTGTGTGTGGGTGTGGGTGTGTGTGTGTGTGTAAAACATAAAACTTCCTTTTTGATGATGCAAGAAGTTTTAATTGCTAATGAGATTCATTTCCGTGTAGTACTTCTCACCTGTGGCAACTCTCGCACATCTAATTTGTTTTAAAAGGAATGTTAATCACCCAATCAATCAAACGCTTGACCTTCAGCCTTCACAGTCACTTCACTAGGGTCAAAATCAGCATGAAAATTCATGCTGCAACACTTCTGTTGTCCTCAAGCTCCAGAATGCCCATGACAAGAATATAATTTGAGCAAGCCCTCTGACAGATGAAAAAGTGGTACAAGAGTTTTAAAATTGGCTTTTGCCAGACTCTTTAAAAAAAAAAACAGTAACTACCTACATTACCACTAAGTAGTAATTTTTCCTTCATTGAGGCTTAAAGACATTGAAATAATTTAAGTTCCTATACATTGAAATTAAAAAATTAAAAATAAAAATAATTTTTAAAAACAACAGCCTATTGGGGGTCTACATCATTTCTCTTCTTCATGCAGAGATAAAGGTCAGGATCCTCCCACACTCATCCCAGCCTCCATGCATGCACTCATGGGTGCCCATTCTTTCTGCATCACCCTCTGTCAGTAGAGGAGGAAGCCTGCATCTTGCTTAGCCCAAGGCTTCATGGCTCAGTCACTTCAGCATACACACAAGCCACATTTCTTCCACTAAGATCAAAGGAACTCTCTCTTGCAAACACCATCCAGTGGTGGCTCCTGTTCTTTTCAGGGATTTATCTCTTTCTTTCCCAAAAAACAGACTTAAGTATCTAAAATAGAGCTCTTAAACATTTTCCACTCACAACCCTTTGCACCAGAAAAATTTTACACTGCTCTGGATATATAGTAAATAAGATAGTTACACAAATCATTACAATATATATCATAATGATAATAAATCATTAAAAATACATTTTAGAATATTTCTTAGACTATATATAATTTGACTGTTCATTATATGAAGTAAACTTGTTTACTTTTACATAAAGAATTCAATCTTGCTTGAAAGTCTAACCCTCTCCTCCTTAAAAGGGGGGACAAAATACCCACGGAAGGAGTTGCAGAGACTAACTATGGAGCAGAAACTGAAGGAAGGACAAGCCAGCCTGATATAGCTGTCTCCTGAGAGGCTCTGACAGTACCTGATTAATACAGAAGTAGAGGCTCACAGCCATCCATTGAACTGAGTACACTGTCCCCAATGAAGGAGTTAGAGAAAGGACCAAAGGAGCTGAAGGGTTTGCAAGCCCTTAGGACGAACAATAATATGAACTAACTAGTACCCTCAGAGCTCCTAGGGACTCAACCACCAACCAAGGAGTATACATGGTGGGACTGATTGTTCTGGCAGCATGTGTATAGTAGAGGATGGCCAAGTCAGTCACCAATGGGAGGAGAGGTCCTTGGCCCTGTGAAGGTTCTGTGCCCCAGTGTAGAGGAATGCCATGGCCAATAAGTGGGAGAGGGTGAGGTGGCAGGCATGGGGAGGGGAGAGGCAACAGGGGTTTGTTCTTGTTGTTTCTGTTTGTTTGTTTGTTTGTTTGTTTGTTGGAGGGGAAACTGGGAAAGGAGAAATCATATGACATGTAAATAAAGAAAATATCTAATAAAAAAAAAGAAAGTTTAACCCTCAATGGCACGGATGTAGATTATCGTCAATGTTTTTGGAGTTGACTGATAGGTTGATTTTATAAGTATCAACATTAAGTACACCAGCCACTTCATACAAATATACAGTAAATGGTGGCAGAAGTATGTTTAGGGTTACTTCAGAAATTGCTGAAACTGTGTCCTAATAATGGGCCAAAATCTGTAGAATAATGTTTAACAGAATTTAAGTCAGGAAATCAAACAATTTTTAAAACCATACATCCTAGGACAATACAAATCAAAGATAAACCAATTCAATCATGCTGAAGAATGAAGGTAGAAAATATTCTTTGTTTTCCATACTGAAAGTATTTGACTTCTATGAGGGAAGAAAAATGTATATGCACATTAAAATGAGCAACCACATGCACCCCTGCAATGTGTAACCCCAAATACTCCTGAATCAGAACCCAGGCTTTTCAGGAAGCCTTTAAAGTCCTCAGTGTGTAGTGTACGAACAGCAGGGCAATGTGCCTGTGCTGTGTGCTCAAAACCAAGACAGCAATGAGGTCACAGGACATAGCACAGGTGAGTGTGACCAGAAACACTAGGGCTTTAGTACAGGTTGAATTTTGAGTTAATTTCTGGTTGCTGCAAATTCAGAAATTGCTGCAGTTGCCAAAGCCTGCAGACCTCCCACCTGCAGTTTCGTGACCCCATAAGGCAATGCAGTTTGGAAACTGACAGCTGAAACATTCATCTCCACTTTCTGTCAGCCAGGGAGCACTTGCCTGCTCCACTGTCCTCCAAAAGATTTTCACCACTGTTGCCAGCGGCCTATGAGTTCCATACAGTAGCCACAACTGTGTTTACCAGTTGCACCCTCTTCAAAACTGGGCCTACTCCAGGTGTTTAAGGGTCTCTCTTCCTGCCCTTCTCCTACCTAAGTATTCCAACTCAGTCTCCTTCGAAGATGCTTGTCCTTCAATCACCCTCAGGTTCCATCACTGACTGTGTTATATATAGTCTCTGCTATACCCTTTTTGGTTTTTTTGTTTTTTTTGGTTTTTTTTTTGGTGTTTTGGTCTAATCTACCTTCAAGTTTCATGATCTTCAAATGTCAATAATATGTCAAGGTTCTTCAATTCATTACAGCATCCCTTGGTGCTTTAGCCCACTTATGTAACCATGTGTGAGGCTTCGACATGTGAGTGTACCTCGGGAGATCTTCTACTTGGCAAATCCAGACTCTACCACCAACTTTGTTAATTTACCAACTGGGACAAGGTGGATAAGGCACTCCACCCTGAAAACTAAAGGTATCACTAGTCTTCCATCTCTCCTTTCCTCCATTGCTGCTGGCTGAGGCCATCATTCTTAACTAGACCATCAGAACATCCCACAAATACAAGTCTCTGCTGCCCATCAACACATGTATCCCTGACCAGTAATGCTCGTTGCTGTAAAAATTATCTGTTTCATAAAGCCGTTCTCCTAGTTAGAACTCTCTAGAAAAGTATAAAGAATTTTAGATTCATAATTTGTTTCCTGAACATCTGACAAACCTCATGTCTTGCTATCAACTATCCCTCCCCAAACACCAACCATTCAGAAACGCAAATCCATGTCAACAGAATCCAAAGTCAAAAAAAGCCACAGACGCCTCTTAGCTAACCTCTACTCATGCTAACAACCTCTGAAGAAGCTCCCCTCTGCCTGCCTCTAAGGGCGACCCTGCGCTCAGAACTTATATCCCCATGGCGTCTTCAGATTCTGTTGAAGTTGCTGACATTAATCTCTCTCACTAAAATATCCACTCTTTGGAGGAAGGAAATGTGTCTTCCTAGACTTTTATATCTAAATAGCACATATTAGTGTAATAAATCAATGAATGTTTATAAAGAAACATTATTTTTCAAATATATTGAATATTTAATTCTAAAGGCAACAAAAGTAGATAAATCTCTAACTTATCAGTATTACTCAATATTACCAAAGAAAATAGACAATTCTTTTTCATAAGGTAGGTGCAAAACTTCAGTGTACTATCATTAGTAAACAGTGAGCAAATTACTCTTCTTCCTCTCTCCGACACTGAACAGTCTAAGGATCTGAAATTACCCAGCCTCCGTCCAACCCTGTGGCACCTTGCCATGAAAGAAGGGCTCCAAGCAGCAGTGGATTAGAATGGGGTTTAGAAAAAGCTAGAGGAATAACTTTTAAAATCTTCATAATTCACACATTGGTAGGGGTTCAGCTAGCACTTTCCTATACAGAGAAAACAGTACTCCATGGGCTGGGCAGGTGGCTCAATGGGTAAAAGCACTTGCCTTGCAAGCCTGAAGACCTGAGTTTGATCCCCAATTCTATGGTAGGAGAAAACAGCCAACTCCTGAATGTTGTCCTCCAACTTCCATGTGGGTAAGTGACCAGCACCCACACAGCCACATATAGCAACAAACACTATGATAAATAAACGGGTCGCGTTCCTTCCATTAGAAAACGTTAGCAAGAGTAAAATAATAAAAGTAACAAGAAATAAAGACGAAGAGTCTCATGCCTAATGATCAACATGTACCTCATGATGTATATATTTTTATACGTACTTCTACAATGTTTCAAAGTGAGAAGAAGCTGCATTCCTATGTATGGCCATATTTGTCATTTGCTTCCAGTGAGACATTCCAATAAGTATTCCATGGACTATTATAACTGCTTTCTGCAACTATTTGAATTGACACCAAAGAGACTAAGAAGAGGGAATATTAGCTACTAACGCTAACCTCACTGGCATCAACCAATCATACATCACCCAAACCATGGCATCCCAACATCATCCAATAATATGTCATATAAACAGCACTGTCACACTAGAGGTCTGTAATTCATGTAGAAAAACAGAACTGTGTACTACTGAGAAAGCACACTGGTTTTCCTGCACTGTCTTATTTTCAAATCCTAAAAGCTTACAAGTAAGCATTACTCTGTGTACATGCGCATGTTGTGTGTGTGTGTGTGTGTGTGTGTGTGTGTGTATCTCACTGATGTGTGTGTTCATGTGGGTGTCTATGTGTGTCTGTATGTCTGTGTGGGTGTCTATGTATTTTACCAGGAACTGAACAGAGGATCTTTGAACATCATAGGCAAGTGAGCTACATCACAAGTCAAGGAATTTTTAATTGCCAATTAGTTTTACATTCAAATTATAGGAAATAAAAATTTTCTGCATAGTAAGCAAAACTATCAACAGACAGACAAACTATACTATGGGAGAAAAAAATTTCCCAGCTATAATTCAGACAGGAGATTAATATCTATAATATATAAGGAACTATAAAAATTAAACACAAAAAAAATTACTCACCAACAAAAAGGCTAGGAAAATGAACTATCAGTTCTTAAGAGAAGCAATACAAATGTCCAGTAAGTATTTTACAAAGCTCAGCATCCTTAGCCATCAGAAAAACACAAATTGAAATCCATTTGAGATTACACTTTATAAATGGCTATCATAAGAAGAGGCAACAACAAATGCTAGTAAAAAAGTAAGAAAAAGGAAATCTTTATTTATGGTTGATAGGACTGTAAAATAGAACAGCCATTATAGGAATCAGAAGTTTAAAAATAGACCTACTTCATTACCCAGCTATACTCAGCTCAAACACAAAGGCCTCTACATCCTATCATGGAGATAACTGCACGTTCATGTTTAATTGTACATTACTCACAACAACATGGAACCATCAAAAGATGGATAACAAAAAAGTAGCATATATACACAATGAAATTTTATTCAGCTATAAAGCAAAATTAAATCATTAAATTTGTAGGAAAATCGATGGATCTAGAAAGTATTACATTGAGATAAGCCAGACTTAAAAAAGATCAAAATTTGTATGTTCTCTCATAAACAAACCCTACTTTATACTGTTTATATGCATGCATGGTAAATGGAAGGGGTGTGGATGTTGCCTATAAAATTAGGAAATAGACCAAGGAGAAGAAAAAAAGCATTGAAGAAGAGAAGGATAAAACTAGAAGGACACAGTAGGAAAGAGGCTAGGAGGAGGAGAGGTACAAGGAGGGAGTGGGTAGCTGTGAGGGGCGTAAGGAGGAGGAGAGGTACAAGGAGGGAGTAGCTGTGAGGGCGTAAAGTGCACAGGTGAGCCTAGACGGTAAACGACTGGATGAGGGAAGGTGCTGACCACTAGGAAGCTGTCAATGAACTTGGGAAAGCTGATGCAATGAGGAACCTGATATAAATTAAACATTCCTAAGTGCTACTTGTTAAAGTCTGCAAAAATCACAAAATATTGACAAATAGAACCCTGTTAATTGTTAGCAGCAAAACAGTATTCCAGAGGAATGTGGAATATGACAGTCACACATAGAATGTGGGGATAAGTGTTATTGGAAATTCATTCTTCTAATCACATGCACCCCTCCCCAAACTCTCCAAAGGTATCCGATAAATGCTGAGGCCCTTGTAATTAAAATTACACTAAAGTATAAAGAGATTACTATTGCCTTAATTTGATTCTAATGCATCAACCACAACTCCACAAGAAAGCACAATAGGAAGCATTCCACAGTCCAGCTTCTGAAGGAAAACAGATCACTCAGAGCCAATGTCTCCAAACAGAACTGCAAAAACCTCTGAAAGTTATGAAAATACTCATTCCACTCCAGAGAAATGAACAGTCAAATGCTGAGGTCATTTTAAATAATCAAGGATTGGAAAGGATCCAGTAGTGTAAGAAAAAGAAACTGCTGATAAAAATTTAATGGGAAACAATTTGGGAAAATCCATCTCATTTTTAATGCATATATCCTTTAATCAGCAATCCCATCTGTAGCAATTTGAACCTGCAAATAGACCTATTAAGGATGAGGAAATAATATATGAACAAGGGCATTCACTAAATGTAAAAAAAAGAACTTATGTATTTGTGTGTCTAGGGACTACCTAAGTAAAGTTAAGAATAGGGTCACAACTAGCAGCTCCAACCATGAAATGGTTTAAAACATGAGCAGGGTAGCTGACCTTGTGGAAGTAATACAAACAGTTTCTTTGCATGCATAAGAAAATCCGTAACAATTAGTGAGAGCTAAAGGACAGATAGGAGGGAGGCTCGCCTCATAACACACACATTAGACCTTCAGAACTTCCCAAATGCATTACAGCCTAACTAACACTCCTGACCTGGTGATGCTCTCTGCATCCTATGTACTGAACGGCTTTTGGGGCCTCCACCCTTACAATCTCCTAGTCACTTCCACCCTTGCTTTCTCTCTTACTAGAACTAAAACAACATAAAGATCTTCTGTGCCTTCCTTCTAGATGAGTCACTGCAGGCACCAATCCTGATCTGCCTTTCAAAATTGAAGGTTTATTTGGTTTCCAAAGACTAGGGACTTCTGGGTCCTGTCAAGTGTTCCCCATAGGCTGGAGTCTCCATTTTCTCCCAGGAACTGTATCCCACACTCCAGCTGAACACTACAAACACTAAGTGTTTGCTAGCACCAAACCTCCTGTTGCCCTCCATTGGGGCTGTATCATTCATCCCATGGATGTGAGTCCTCCCCACCTTCACTGCTAAAATAGTCTGCAGTCCTCACCACTACAAGGACAAGCTAGCACTTACTCAGAGCCTTTCCCTCACGCCCTCTCCCAAATGCTACTATATTTGCATACTATGAACACACACTCCCTTTAGGCTATACATTGCCTCTTTCCCCTATATATCCAGGCCAGTGTACCTCCTGCTCTTCATTGAGTCTCCTAAACTCAAGGATGTGTCCACAGCAATCTCCAGAGCAAGGCCTCTGGGGAAAGCAACACTCTTTCAAATTCCAGAAATTCATGTTGCTCATTAAATGGCTACAAATCCATCTTGAAATCACTGATTCATATGCACTGCTCTATAGGGTAGGCCACTGTCTTTATACTGATAAACCAGAAGATGTTTTAAAAGTGAGACTGTTTTGGTCTTTCTTGATGGAAACTGGTAAAAAGTTTGAAAACCAAGTATATATTCAAGAAACTCAATCTTAGCACCTGTCACTTAAAAGTAATTTTCAAGAATTATTATTTTCTTAAATGAGATGATCAGACTCGGGGAGATGTAAGGTTAGTGATGGCCAGAAGCGGTGACTAAATTGGATGGCTCTGTGTACTTTAACAAGAATTGTCTCCCATATCCCAATGTGAGGCAATTAGTGGGCTGCAGCCATTTTAAACGACATGATCCCTGAAGACACTCAGGTGTCAATGCCATATACTGGCCTAACAGTGGCTATAGACACAAGTTTTTCATGCACAGCCAAGCTTGCAGGCAGGAAGTAGAATGGTAACTGAGTGCAGGAAATGACAGAAGTTGGAATCATTGTCTAGGAGACTCAGAACTTCATCTCAGATGATTTAAAAACAGTTCTGAGGAAAGCACAGTGGTGATGGTATCCCATAATGTCAGTGCATGAGAAGTCAGTATACAGTATATATAAAAATGGCTAAAGTGGTCAATTTTTCCATTATATGCTTTACTACAACAAAAACATCCATCCTGAAACATGGCTACAATGTTTATTTTTAAGGCAGTAAAAGGTACTCTTACTTTTTAGCTCTTTTCATCTCTTATCCTTAGACATGAATGAGAAAATATAAACACAACAGCAAGCTGCCAGATACGTCAAACCTATTCTATTCTAGGTCTACATCATACCATCTGAGTGTGCCTGACCTCAGCAAATCTAGTTAAAGTCTCTTTTGCTACTTCCTCATTAAAGCTTACCTTTACTTGGAAAGTGCTAACTTGTGAATCAAGTTCAGTGTGACAATTCTCTTTTTAAATCTTTCTCTTCACTTGAAAACTGGCTATCCTCTAGGATCAATCCATGTTGCTGTTAGTCACACCTTCAGCAATGATAATCCACACAAAGTGCAGAGCACCTGAATGCAAAGTAAATCTAACCAGGTTTCAGAAGACAGTCTCTCAATGTAAGCCTAGGCTGGCTCCAGTCAAATTAAATAACACAATTAAAATAGTAAAATCAATGACTAGACAGAAAATGCAATAAGAAATCATTAAATTATTTTGAAGACTAGAAGATTTTTTTTACAAATTTCAAGTAAATCATACAGCCAAACAACTATGTACAGAAAATAAGTTATATACATACCTTTACAGGGTCTTTCTAGCTCTAGAAATTGCTAGTGTTTGCTGGCACAATAGTTGGTGACAATGTTTTCAATTGTCAGAAATTAATAAAATCTCATCTTAAAGATAAATGTTATCAAATAATCACTAGCCATCTGTGACTAGTTAATTAAAATTATGATATGACACAAAGTCTGTCCCTCAATTCCACAGCCATGCTGCACGCACTCCAGAGCCACTTGTGGCAGTGGCTGGCTTATTAGAGAGAGAAGTAAGAAATGTGTCCCCAGCAGACCGTCTGCTGGACACTCCTCTAGAACTACTCAAAACACCCAAGTGCCTTTTTCTGAAATACACCCTTGTCCTGCTTCCTTCAATAAATGTTTGTAGGGTACCTGGTTTGTGATGGGTACTGTGCTAACTGCACACAGAGACCAGAGAATGCTGGCAATTTAAGAAAGAGACAAAGAGAAACCTTAAAGGTGGAAGAGGGAAACCATGGTTTTAGATTATAAAAAAAAAAAAAAAAAAAAAAAAAAAAAAAAAAAAAAAAAAAGGCACGGAAAGCTTATCTAAGGAAGCCCAGATTAGACAGACAGGCCTTCATAAAAACAAGACACCAACCAAGTTTCAAGACACTGGGAACTGAGTACCATGGTACTCAGGGTGGGAATGGCTAAGCATATTCTAGGCAGTCAATTTAGTATATTTTGTAGCTGGCTCATTAACTTGAAACACCAAAAAAAGTACTTAGGATGCCATCCAAATCTGTTTCAAGGGAAGCTAGAGCACAGCCCATATATAACCCCGGGCACCCCCCTCTTTCCTCTAAAACACCTGACTTTTGGTAATCTCATTTCTTGACATATCAACTTCTGAGCGGCCATGTACAAAAGAGCTATTAATTTTGTTGCCTCTTAGCAGAGGAAAGAGAGATTTGAATGAGCTTCTAAATGACTGTGAATTTTAACTGGCTGTGTCTTTCTGTGTCACTGTTAACATGGGCAATGGAGATATTTTCACCATGGGAACTTTCTATTTAAGGGCATTATTATTTTCACCACAGGCGAACAACCCCACAGCCTTCAACAATATTGAGCTGCTGAGAATAAGTCAGAGCGAACAATCCTTCCCAGTTGGCTGCAATGTGGTAGGCCCCTCAGCACAGCCACTGTGGGGGATGGCAGGGGGGATTGGGAGTGAACAGCGCTCAGCTGGTAGAAGACCGTTCTAATGACAAACTTTAAACTCTGCAACCCCTCGGTGCCTGTCTGAGGGGGTCTCTGTGGGTAGCTAGGTAGGGAAGCAAAATCCCAAAGGAATAAATCCAGCACAGAGGAAACTAAATCTAAAAAATTAGCTCTTATGGGTCTCCAGCTTACCAATTGCAGATCTTGAGAACTTCCAACCTCAATTCTTTTAGGTAGAGATGGGTTTTAATCTATGTGGGAAAAAAAACCCACTAAGCCATAAATTTATACATCCAGCAACTCCCAGATCCATTACATGAATTCTGATACATCTCTTTCTCTCTGCTTTTTTCACTGACACTTCTGATATGAGGTCATCAGGTCCCTGATGGTATTCACTACAGTACACCTTCTTCAACCCAAGCCACCTTTGGAACCCATAAGCCCCTGCGGGAGGTATCCCTGTGATACCTGAACAGACTAGGAAAGAGTGGTAGTGAGGACAACTACAACCTGAGCAAGACAGGAAGATGTCACCTCCTCTCTGCTCCAGGGAGCTGAGCTACCCACCAATTTCTCTCTCTGCTGCATTTCTTTTAGGGAG